>NW_025959862.1:170677-229951 GCF_023159225.1 Perognathus longimembris pacificus | reverse complement strand
CTGTGGAACTTCTTCCCCTCAAAATTTGGAATTTCTATGAGTACAGGATAATATGGAATTGCGATGACACTTCTGACGTCCTTGCATCCAGAGATGTCACTGCCTCTTCAGTTGAAGGCCTTATTCTCTTCATGAATGGTAGTTGAAATGTATTCATTTCCCTCATAATGTGTTCCTTACATTGATCACTAGATTCATGCAGTTTTTGTTATAAGGGCATACTTATAGGCCTTTGACACCTAAAATGTAAAAAAAAAAAATTATAATTTCAATTTATAGGCATTCTGTTCTTCATTATGGACATGAAGCTTTAATTCTTGTATTTAAAATATATTCACACGTTATAAAATACAATGATCATATTTACTCTAATTGAGTAAATTGTATCAAGCTCTAGCTTGTACATTATGGTATAACTGGGAGTCAGAATATATGTCTAGATAGTCTTCTTTGTTATCGGTTCCTCTCGCCTCTTCTCCCACTTTTCTCACCTCTTTTCCTCCTCTTCCTTCTCCCTTTTCTTCCCAAAGAGCTCAGTGTTCCTCACTGAACGTGAGGAACCTATTCCTTAATCAGTTCGTACTAGGAAGTTGGGAAATGCACAATGTAACCCCACTGTGATATCATACATCACAAACATCAACATCTCTCACCCCATCCGTCTGCCTTAAAGTCTGAGATTTTTTTAAGCCTTTAAGTCATCCCAGTTTTTGACATGTTTTCTGTGCATTTTTTCATTTTTCTTTGTGCTTTTATACTTTTTGTTGCCAGCACCAGGGCTTGTACTCAGGTCCTGAGTGCTATCCCTTAGCCTTTGCACTCAAGGATAGTGGTCTACCACTTGAACCACAGCTCTGTTTCCTGATTTTTTGGTGATTAATTGTAGATAAGAGACTTTCTGGTGCATGCTTTCTTTGAACCTTGATTCTCAGAAATCATTCTCTTGAGGATTACAGACATGAGCCACTGGCACCTTCTCCTTTGAGCTTTTATTCTTCACACATACGCACATAGAGTCTTGTCAACAAGTTGCTGCTGCCATTAACTTTTTAATATAGTTATTGTTAACACTAGAGTTTTGTTGAGCAGTTAATGTTTAGCTGGCCAAATAGTATCTGCAACATAACTTTCCCCCAAATTACAATGTCCCTTAGTATCTGAAGTGGGTTGGCTCTACAACCCATGTGGCTAATGAAGTTCTTTTGATATAAAACAGTATAATACTTGCATATAAACTACAAACATCCTTCATATACTTTGTCTTCTCTAGATTGCTTACAGTAAGTAATATAATTGAAATAATGTGTAGCTAGATTTTATACCATGTTATAGGGCATTATGACAAGAAAACAGTGTGAATGTGTTTTAGTACAGATGCACTGCTTTTCCCTTAAAGATGTACAATCTGTAATTGGTTGAATTTGCATATGCAGAGTATTTATTTGTGCATTATTTATAGAAACTATGGTGTAAGAAAGTTGGTCTTTGGTAAAATGATGATGGTTCTATGTTGAAACTGAAATGGACACCATGAGGAGACTGTGAGTTTTGTGTCTGCATTTAAATGACAGGCAAGATCTTGAGAAATTACTAATATTGTAGCCAATATTGACTGAGAAATCCAATGCATTTCACAGAGAGAGTGTAAATCTGGCCACATTGTAACGAGTACAACAGAAGGAAAATTGAAAGACTAACTTGTTCCCATTGAAATGAATGTCCACTGTCATCAGGTGTTTGAGCATGGAGTTGTGGATAGCTCTTTGGCCAAGCAAAGCACATTTTATACGTGTCTGGTAGGACATGCAATAGAATGACACAGCAGCTCTACAAGCTATTGAGCTTTGGTGAGTGATTGTTTTCCCTTCCATATATCGTTTCAAACTATGGGCTTCAAGGAAGTCTGCAACGTAAAAATGACTTTTTGTTTTGACAGACCTGGGGCTTGAACTCAGGGCCTGGGCACTGAGCTTTTGCTCAAGGCTGGCACTCAGCTCTACTCTGAACTATCTGTTGGTTGGAGCTAAGTGCCTTGTGGACTTTCCTGCCCAGGCTTGCTTTGAACTGTGATCCTCAGATATCATTTCTGAGTAGCTAGGATTGTAGGCATAGGCCACCAGTACCTGACTTCCTGACTTTTTCTCCTCTGTCCTTTGTCCTCCTCCTCAGGCCCCCTTCCTTCCTTCCTCCTCCTTTTTTCATCTTTCTTCTTTTTTCCCCCTTTTCTTCATTGCTTTGCTTTCTGAGAGAAGTCAATGATCAGCCAACCATGAAATGGAAAAGTGGACCAAATAAGGCTGGATAATTTATTTGAGCCAAACAGTGGTATTATAATCTATTAAAAATATTTAGCCAAACACACTGTATCTGTGACTTTATCTCCTAACCCTGCAGACTGTCTGGTAGTTGCCCAGGACCTGAGGCAAGAAGGCGGACCCGTGTGCCTGAACTTTCCAGTCATGTCTTTGCAACTGGTAGTTTTTAATAAAAGAAAAACTCTAACATTGTGAAATTACATCAGTGAAGAAACCATAGCTTTTTATGTTCTTGTATATGCTTTTCTTCTGTGCAACGTTATTCAATGCCCTAAATTTCAGCTAATTTTGAAATATTTTCTTGAATATTGAGATTATTCTGGAAATCAGGCTAGGAAATAAATGAAGTGCTGGTGTGGTAATAAAATTTATGTTACCATTTTATGAATATGAAAATGTCTAATTTTTATAACACAAGGTATCTTTGGATTAAGAAGTCTAGGACATTTTATTCTTTTACACCTTTTTTTTAAAGCAGGAAAACCTTTGCTTCTACCATCAGTCTTGAAGCAGAAATCCCAGAAAAGAGAATTTTATAATCAGTCCACAAAGAATTCCTACACGCTTCATGTATCCCTTCCTCATCATTTCCCATTTCTTAGGAGTCTCCACATTGTTTAATTGTAATCATGTGCAACTAGCATTTTAAAGCTTCGCACTGCTTTCACATTTATGGGATATGATGAGAAGATTAAGAATGGTTGAAACTTAAGAATAAATACAGGAAACTTAAGAGTAGATGTAGAAATGCGACTCCACCAGGCTTTCATGGAGCACAAATTACCTCAGTGGGCTTCATGTTGTGGCCATCCATATATAGAAGAACAACCTAGAAGGTGCACTGTCCCAAACAACCCTCATTCTAGTCAGGCCCCTCTCCTGTACTCTGCTTTGCAATTCTGTAGCAGGAATCTAAACTCTGGTTTCCTTCCATTGCATTGGTGTTGTTTGACCTGACTTTCCCTCAGCTTGGAACTTACGCATATGGGACTCAGGTGGCAGGGCCCTGCCTTTCCAGGGCCTGCACTTAGTATTCAATCTATTGTGGAGCAGAGGGATGTTCATGACCCATAGCAAAACTCCTCCCACGTCCCATAAAGTGACATGTTGTTTCTATTAAGGGATCATTTTCTTAAGTGAAATCATGACCAGTTATGATGGCATGGAAGTATACAGAGGCCAAGTGATATGTGTTACTTTAATTACCGAAGAAGTATCTATTACGATTCCATAATGGTTCAAAGAAGAATTTTAAGACTGAAACATTGGTTTTTTTGTTTGTTTAGTTCAGAAGTAATTGAAATGGAATATGTAAATAGAGGCAAAGTGGACTTTTCCAAGTGAGAAAGAGAAGTCAATTGCACTTCGAAAGAAACTATATGACTATAGCAAGAAAGACATCGCCAATTAACAAATATTTATTTTCCTTTGCTATTCTCTGCTATTTATCCTGTTACATAGTAGTGGAATGAATTAGGAAGAGAGTGATTTAGAGTGCATGGTTTTCCATTGCATCACAAACTGTATCTATCTATCTATCTATCTATCTATCTATCTATCTATCTATCTATCTATCTATCTACCTATATTTTTGCTGTTCCCGGGGTTTGAACTCAGGCTTGGACACAGTTCCTGAGCTTTTTTTGCTTAAGGCTAGCACTCTGTCACTTGAGCAATAGCTCCACTTCCAGCTTTTTGGTGGTTAATTGAAGAGAAGAGTCTCACAGAGTTTTCCTGCCCAGGCTGGCTTAGAACCTCGATCCTCAGATCTCAGCCTCCTGAATAGCTAGGATTACTGGCTACAGCCACTGGCTTCCAGCTTACTTTCCCTATAGTCTTAAACTATGTAGGAATCAACTCTTTGGTAAGCTTTTTTTCATTTTTATGTTTATATTAGTAATGATTATTTTGTCTCCATTTTCCTATCTTATGATTATTTAATTAGAAGGCAATTGTTTATTTTTTATTTGATTAGTTATTTAAAAGACAGGTCTTTGGGGCTTTATATAATAGGATCCAAAGGTAGCACTAATGTCTGTGAACCTTAAAATTATACTATCCCTTTTTTGATGACCAAAGCTCATTAGAAACTGGAGCCTGTGGCTCAGGCCTGTAATCCCAGATCCTCATGAGATTGGAGGATTGTGCTTTGAAACCCGCCCTGGGAAGGGAAATCCATGACATCCATCCTCCATGAACCACCAAAGTACCAGAAATGGTGCTATTTCTCAAGGGGTAGCATGCCAGCATGGAGTGACAAAGCTAAGGGACATAGCCCAGTCTCTGAGTTCAATTTTCAGTGCTGGCTCAAAAACCAAAACCCCACCAAAACACAAATGACCTGAAAGACTCTAGTCCCTGTGCGTAGGAACTAATAATTTGTCCTACTACTGTGAAGGGAAGAGCTTCTGAGTTCTTACAAAAACTATCTTTAAGTATTTGTGCAAAGGAGTTGCCATTTGACAAAGCAGTTTATGAATATGGCAGATCTTAACCCACCTCACCCCTTTCAACATTCTTGCCCCTCCTTCCTCTGCCCACCCTTTCCATTTTCTTACTTTTGTAGTATGTACAATGACTTCTTGACTACATTCCCCCCCCTTCCCCTTCATTTCTCTCCCGCTCTCCCGTTGCCCCCACTTGATGAGCTGCTGTTTTTCACCCTTATGCTTTGGGAAGTAATCATAAGCACCACCCCCCTACCCCAGTTCTTCCTCAGAACTTTCTAGATTCCTAAGAGTGGTCATTGTAAATGTATAACACAAGAATAAATAGAATAGCAAGATATGAGAGGGTTGAAGACATGCTTTAATCATTAGACTTTGTGATTCGAATAAACAACTGTGGTTGAATAAACACACTGCACATTCCTGTTGGATATTTCTCATAGAGTGAACACAGTGCTGTCCCAACTCTTTTACTCTAAGTTTTTGGCTCATCACTGGTATTTGTTTCATTATCTAACAAAAATATTGCGTGTCTCTTGTTTGCAAAGGCTGCAGAGGAGGGAATGCTTATTCTATGTGTAGAGAGAGAAGGAAGGCTGGAGAGATGTTTGTGCTTGTGCAGAAGCCATTTTTTTTTAATAAACGCAGGATAGGTTGTCCACCTCCCAAATTTTGCACTACTCTTTTCGCTGTCCTAGCTTTGACTTATTTTGTTGTATGTTCTCGTTTGGTTATTTCCTTGAACATCCCATCTAATTTCCATCTTATTCATTTTTGTGTTGCAGCTTCTGACAACTGTCTTAAGTCCACACTTCTCTAGATTTTTATACCTAGCAGCCATTTGGCTTCTACTTTTCCTGATCTCTCTCTTCCTCTCTCACTACCTGTGCCTAATGTTGAGGTTATAGTATCCAAAATAGCTCAGGCCTCAGCCACCTTGGTGTGTTCATGCTATCTGTCCCTTCCTGCCTCAGTGTCTGTACCTTTTGGCTGGTTTCACTCAGATTATGGCCAGAGAATGGCTGAAGTAAATAACAGGAATGAAAAAAGGAAATGTATGGTGATTAGCAGTTCTTTGAGGGAAATGTTTACCTTTATTCACAAACAGTGTATGTGTTGGTAGTTTTCCTATTGCCAGAGAAAGAGAGTGTTGATTCTAAATGTTAGTTATTAACATGAGAATCTTAAGCATTATATGTCATAACTCTAAAAAATGTTAGGTGTTGCAGAATCTTTCAAAAATATTTATTGTCTTTTTTCTCCTTTATTGTCAAAGTGAAGTACAGAGGGGTTACAATTTCATATATAATGCAGTGAGTACATTTCTTGTCCAACATGTTAACTCCTCCTCCCCTCCACATGCCTACCTCTTCCCTCCTGCTTCCCCTTCCACCCACGAGTTGTATGGTTGGTTTACACCAAATGGTTTTGTGAGTATTGTGTTTGGAGTTGTTTGTATTTTTATCCTTTGTCTATTGATTTTGATATTTACTTTCTCTTCCCTAGCTCTAATACACGTATATACAGTATCCAGGGTACTCAGATGAGTTACAGTGATAGTGGGGGTAAAACCACAGGAAGGGAATACGAGAGAAAATAAAAAGGGTACGGATTCATATTGCATGTTGAAAATAATTACAATAATGATATACCACTTTTTTCCATAACATGGAGCTCATTTCACTTAGCATCATCTTAAGTGTCCATAAGGGCATAGCTATTGGGCTATTATGACTTCGGCTTTGACTAGCCTAAACATGTACTAATTATTCCAAAAAAAATTTACTAAGTGAAGTGAACCAGACCTAAAGAAACACAGACTGTATTGTTTTCCTCATAGGAAAAACATTTTTTTTTCTTATTTATTGTCAAAGTGATGTACAGAGAGGTTATAGTTGCATATGTTAGGCATTGGATACATTTCTTATACTGTTTGTTACCTCCTCCCTCATTTACCCTCCCCTCCCCCTGCTCCTCTCCCCCCAGAGTTGTTCACTTGGCTTACACCAAACAGTTTTGAAAGCATTGCCTTTGTAGTCGTTTGTCTTTTTATCTTGTATCTCTCGGTTTTGGTATTCCCTTTCACTTTCCTAATGGTAATACCAGTATATACAGTTTCTAAAGTACTCAAATAAGATAAACTGATAGTGCAGGTACAACCGCAGGAAGGGGATACAAGAGCATCATCAACAGTAGACGCTACAGTTACACATGGCATGTTGAAAGTAATTACAGCAGTGATATAACAGTTGTTTCCATAAAATGGAGGTTGTTTCACTTAGCCTCATCTTATGTGTTCATAACAGTATTGCTATTGGGCTCTTGTGATCCTCTGCTGTGACTAGCCCAAACCTGTGCTAACTATTCCCTATGAGGGAGAGCATAGAATCCATGTTTCTTTGGGTCTGGCTCACTTCACTTAGGATAATTTTTTCCAAGTCCTTTCATTTCCTTACAAATGCGGCAATGTCATTCTTTGAGACAGAGGTATGAAATTCCATTGTGTATATGTACCACATTTTCCTGATCCATTCATCTACTGAGCGTTACTGGGTGGGATCCATATTTTAGCTATGCCAAATTGTGCTGTGATGAATATTGTTGTGCTGGTGGCTTTTGTGTGTTCTTCTCTGTGGTCTTTGGGTAGATGCCAAATGTGGGGCTGCTGGATCATAAGGGAGCTCTATGTTTACCTTCTGAGAAATCTCCATACCACTTGCCAGAGTGACTGAACAAGTTTACATTCCCACCAACGATGAAGTAGGGTTCCCTTTTGTCCACATCCCCTCCAACATTTATTATTGTTAGTTTTCTTGATATAGGTCATTCTTACTGGGGTGAGATGGAATCTCAATGTTGTTTTGATTTGCATTTCTTTTATGGCCAGAGATGTAGAGCACTTTTTCATATGACTCTTGGCCATTCTCATTTCCTCATCAGAGAAGTCTCTTTGTAAGTCTTTAGCCCACTTGTTGAGGGGGCTGTTGGTTCTTTGCGGTTTTGTTTTGGAGGAATTTAATTTTTTGTAGTTCTGCATATATTTTAGATATGAGGTCTTTGTTCATTGTATGGCTGATAAAGATCTTTTCCCAATCTGTAGGCTTTCCATTCATCTTGTGAGCTATGTCCTTTGCCCTGCAGAAGCTCAGCAATTTGATGCAATCCCATTTGCTCGTCCTTTTTGTGATTTGTAGCATTTATGGCTCTTTGTTAAGGAAGGTCTGTCCTGTGCCAAGGAGCCCAAGTGTTTCTCCTACTTCTTTTAGTGCTTTCAAGGTATCTGTTATAATTTGAAGATCTTTGATCCATGTGGAATTGATTTTGGTGCAGGATGATATATAAGGATCTAATTTTGCTTTGTTGTGGGTGTTGAACCAGTTTTGCCATCACCATTTGTTAAAGAGGCTATCTTTCTTCCATCGTATTTTTTTAGCTCCTCTATCAAAGATTAAGGGGGCTTAGTTCTGTGTGTTCACTGCTGGATCTTCAATTCTGTTCCATTGGTCTTCAGGCCTGTTCCATTGCCAATTCCAAGCTGTTTTTATAGCTATAGCTTTATAATACAGCTTGAAGTTTGGTATTGTAATTCCTCCGGCATTGTTCTTTCTGCTTAGGATTGTTTTTGCTAGTCGGGGGGTCATTTATTTTTCCATATAAATTTCTGGATTGCTTCCTCAATTTCATTAAAAAATGGTGTTGGGATATTAGTGGGTATTGCATGGAATTTGTAGATAGCTTTTGGCAATATTGCCATTTTGACTATATTAATCTTCCCAATCGAGGAGCATGGGAGGTTTTTCCATTTCCTTAGTTCTTTTTTTTTTTTTTTCAAATTTTTATTATCAAAGTGATGTACAGAAAGGTTACAGTTTCATATTTTAGGCACTGGATACATTTCTTGTACGGTTTGTTACCTTGTCCCTCATACCCCTCTCCCTCCTCCCCCTTTCCCTTCCCCCCCCCCCCACGGAGATGTTCAGTTCACTTACACCAAACAGTCTAATCATAGAGGTCTTTCACTTCTTTGGTTAAGGTTATTTCTAGGTATTTTATGTTTTTGAGACTATTGCAAAGGGAGTTGCTTTCCTGACTTCAGCCTCTGTCTTCGTGTTATTAGCATATAGAAAGGCTGTTGATTTTCGAGGGTTTATTTTATATCCTGCAACTTTGCCAAAGTTTTGGATCTGCTCTAGTAGCTAGGGAGTAGAGTCTATGGTGTTCGTTAGGTATAGGATAATGTAATCTGCAAAGAGAGAAAGCTTAACTTCATCTTTTCCTATTTGGATCCCCTTTTTGTTTTCTTCTTGCCTAATTGCTCTGGCTAGGAATGTTAAAGAGGAGGGGAGAGAGCAGACATCTCAATCTTGCTCCTGATTTTCAAAGGAATGGCTTTGGCTTTACACCATTTAGAATTATGCTTGCTGTTGGTTTGTAATAAACTGCCTTTATTATATTCAGGAATGTTCCTTGGAATCCCAATTTCTCCAGGATTTTTATCATAAATGGGTACTGGATTTTATCGAACGCCTTTTCTGTATCCAGAGATATAACCATGTGGTTCTTTACCTTGCTCTGGTTGATGTGGTGGATTACATTAATTGACTTGCGTATATTGAACCAACTTTGCATCCCTGGGATGGATCCAGTTTGAACATGGTGTATGATATTTTTGATGACCTGTTGAAGTCGATTGGACAGAATTTTGTTGAGAATTTTTGCATCTATGTTCATCAGGGAAATCGTTCTATAGTTCTGTTTTGTTGATGAGTCCCTGCCTGGTTTTGGGATGAGGGCTATACTGGCTTCATAGAATAAGTCTGGTAGTGAACGTTCTCTTTCAATTTCATTGAAGATTTTGAAAAATATTGGTGTGACTTCTGTTTTGAAAGCCTTGTAGAA
Source organism: Perognathus longimembris pacificus (assembly GCF_023159225.1). Classification (NCBI taxonomy): domain Eukaryota; kingdom Metazoa; phylum Chordata; class Mammalia; order Rodentia; family Heteromyidae; genus Perognathus; species Perognathus longimembris. Next base: position 220,290 of record NW_025959862.1, on the reverse strand, counting down.
TTCTGCTGTGAATCCATCTGGACATGGGCTTTTCTCTGATGGGAAATCACTTATTGCTGTTTCTATTTCAAGGCTGGGTATGAGTCTGTTTAGAAGGTTTAAATCTTCATGGTTGAGTTTGGGGGTATCAATTTTTTCTAGAAAATCATCCATTTCTTCCAGGTTCTCGAATTTGTTGGCACAAAGGTTTGCAAAATAGTCCCTTATTGTGTTCTGAATTTTGGTTGTTTCTGTGGTGATGTTACCTGTTTTATCTCGGATCTTGTTTATGTGGGTGTGCTGCCATCGTTTTTTGGTCAGGTTTGCTAGGAATTTGACTATCTTGTTAATATTCTCAAAGAACCAAGGCTTTGTTTTGTTGATTGTTGCGATGGTTTTTTTTCTCCCTCTCAAGTATATTTAATTCTGATTCGATTTTAATTATTTGCTTCCATCTATTGACTTGGGGGTATGGCTTCTTGTTCTCTTTTGAGAAGATTAAGGTGATTCCGTAAGTTGTTGAGTTGCTGTTTATCCAGATTGTTGGTGTAGGCACTCAGATATAAATTTTCGTCTGAGTACTGCCTTTGTTGTGTCCCAAAGGAGGTGGTACTTTGTGCACTCACCTTGGTTGAATGCCATAAATATTGAATTACTGGTCTAATTTCTTCAATGACCCACTGATGGTTCAGCAGTGTGTTGCTTAGTCTCCATGGATTGTATCATTTTGTGTGGTGGCTGTTTGAGTTGAGCTTTAATTTTAATCTATTGTGGTCTGAGGGAAGGCAGGGAATGATTTTGATACTTCTGAATTTGTACAGATTTTCTTTGTGCCCTAAGATGTGATATATTTTGGAGAATGTTTCATGGGCTGCTGAAAAGAATGTGTATTCTGGTATTGCTTGATGGAATATTCTGTAGATGTTGGTTAAGTCTAGTTGGTCTATGCAGTTGATTAGTTCTGTGGATTCTTTGGTCAGTTTTTGGCCTGTTGGTCTGTCCAGAGGTGACAGTGGAGTGTTAAAGTCTCCAACAATCAATGTGTTTGGGACTATGAGTGATTTTAGAGTCAGTAGTGTTGGTTTGATGAAGTTGGGTTCTCCTGTATTTGGTGTGTGGATATTTAAGATGGTTATATCCTCCTGTAGGAGACATCGCTTTATTAGTATGTAGTAACCTTCTTTGTCTCTTCTTACCATTTTTCATTTGAAGTCGATTTTATCTGATGCTAGAATTCCACTCCAGCCTGCATTTGGGGGCCATTTATTGGTAGATTTTATTCCAGCCTTTCACCTTTAGAAGAAGTTTGCTTTTGCTAGATAGATGTGTCTCTTGGAGGCAGCAGAAAGACGGATCTTGATGTTTGATCCAAGTAATGAGCCTATGTCGTTTGAATGGAGAATTAAGTCCATTAATGTTGAGAGTTAGGTTTGAGAGATGATCATTTGTCCTTTCATTGTAGCTATCTTGTTAAAAGCTGTGTCTTCCCAATTCTTGATCTAATATTCTGGTTTTCTATTTAGGGTTCATTTCTCTGTCTGTATTGGGATCTTGATTATTTTCCCTGTATAGTACATCTTTGAGGATTTTCTGTAAAGCTGGTTTGGTGGAGATACATTGTTTCAGTTTTTCCTTCCTGTGGAAGACTTTTATTTGACCTTCAGCTATGAATGAGAGTTTAGCTGGGTACAGCATTCTTGGTTGATATTTATTATTATTTAGGGTTTGGCATACCTCATTCCAGGATCCCCTTGCTTTTCATGGTCTCTGCTGAGAAGTCTGGGGTAATTCTGCTTGCTTTTCCTTTATTTGTGATTACTTTCTTCTCCGTAACATCTTTAAGGATTCTTTCCTTGGACTCTACTGATCCTGTTATGATCACAATGTGTCAGTGGGATGTCCTATTCTGATCTGGTCGCTTTGGGGTTCTAAATGCTTCTTGTATCTGTATCGGCCTACCTTCCTGGATAGTTGGGAAGTTCTTGGCTAATATTCTGTTAAATAGGTTGCATATTCCATTAACTTCTTTCTCCTGGTTTTTCTCAATTCCTATTCGCCTCAAATAGTGCTTCCTGCTTGTGTCTTGGAGCTCCTGGAGTGATCTGTTTTATCGATTGGATTGGTTTTGTATTTTTGTGTGACATTTCTCCATAGATTCTAGGGAATCTTCAGCTCCTGAGATTTGATCCTCTGCTTCACCTACTTGAGACTGTAGGCTAGTTACTTGATTTTGAATCTCTTTTCCTTCAGACTGGTCTTTCCTGATGATTTCCATGTCCTTGCTAGAAGTATCTCTTAGGTCCTGCATGGACATCTTTACATTATTAATTTGGTTTTGAGTGCTGTCTCTCAAATCTTTTAGCTGGGTAGTTATCTTTTCATATGACTCTCGAAGTTCATTTATCTTTCTCTTTGTTGAGGCCATGAAATAATCTATTACTTTATGGATGGATTGATGTATGGATGGATTCAAACTTTTCATTTAACATGTTTATCAGTAGACTTTGTAGAGCATTTTGAGGGTTCTCTTCTATGTCTTTGATTGACTGCTCTGCTTCCTGCTTGTTTTGAGTGGGAGATATGACTGCATTGTTTGCCATCTTGTGTTTCTTCTGCCCATTTGGATTGGGAATGCCTATCTAAGAGCACCTGTGAGCACTGTTTAAGACCCAAAGCAGACCTTACCAAGCACTGTTGTGTAAATCTTAGAAGTTCACAATTATACACAGATACTTGGTATAACTGTATATAAAATTAGATTTGGTGTTCCTAAAAATACAATTTCAAAATAACAACCAATCCTGTATTCAATAGTTAATAAGTACTGTTAAAATACTATGAGCTGGATTTCTCTATAAACCACTTTGATTCACTTGGATTGAACAGGGATATCCTCTATCCAATAACCAGGGATCAATGGAATCTGGAGGTCCTGAATGTAAATCTGGAGGATAAGTGAGAGGTATTGAAGGGAATAGAGTAAAATGTATGTGGGGGTGGTGGTGATGGTGGCGGTGGTGGTGGTGGTGATTTTGGTTTCATTTCAGTGACGTGGAAATGTGAAGAAGAATAGAATCGGTAGAAAGGACAAGATTAATATGATGAATAATGGAGAGTTAGCAGAAAAGAGTGAAGCTGTTAGTCATAGGAAAGTAATTTAAAAGTAAGAGAATGTGAAAAGAGAAACAAAGAAAAATACTGGAAGACAAATGCACAAAACACAAAACAATTAACAACCCAACCCCCGAAAAAGGAAATTAAAAAAGCCGATAAAACAAAAAAAATAGAAAACAAAATACCAACGACGTCTCAGAAATGAAAAATAGAAAAGAAAAGTTTAAAAAATGTTTTTAAAAAATGGAGTGTTCCTTGTTTGGGTGGGTTTTCTCCAGTCTCTGGTTTCCTTGCAATGGTCTGTAGTCTATTTTGCTGCTTGGCTGGTTTGACTTGCTTTCAGTTTTCAGGGGGTGGATCTGCTCTGACCCTCCTCGCCTGTTAGGGAAATCCTGGGGCTCTGTGGTTCGCACAGCTTTCAGGAAGGGCTTGGGGGTCCTCCTTAGATGGAGATTGTTTAGGAGTAAAGGAAGCAGCGGTTGGTTAGGACAATCAGGTTCTGGGTCTCCCTATAGTTGGAGGCATTCACTATGGTCTTCCTGGGGTGGAGAATTCTCGGCTTCTATTGCTGTGGTGGATGCAACAGGGGAAGACAAATACTCTTCCCTCCACCTTGTGAATGCTTCTGATGCCATATGGCAGGGTTGGGCTCAAGATCCACCTGTTAGTGTTCCTACGCAGTATGTGTGTGTGATCATGAACACACTGGAGTCGCAAGTATGCACAATCCCCACGTCTTTCTGCAGAGATGTCCAATGATGCATAGTGGGCTGGGTGGACTTTGACAGCGCACACGGAGGTATATCATGTATACTCATGGAGGCAGAGTATCTTGCTGTGGAAGTGAACCCTGGGTTGATGAGAAGGAAGGTCCCACTAGACAGTTCAAAGATGCAACTTGTCGGGTTTACTGTTTTCTGAGGAGATCACCTCTGTTCCTGCTTCTATTCCACACAACCTTAAGCTATCTATTAGGTATTTAAAAATAAATATGACTCTGTGTTTGTGTGTATTTGTGTATTTGTGTATGAAAGAGAGAGAGAGAGTATTCATATACATATGTGCACTAGTACTTGAGCTCAGGGCATCTTTCTTTATTTTATGTTTATTGTACAGGTGGTGTACAGAGGGGTTACATTTACATACCTAAGGTAATGACTACATTTCTTGTCAAACTTGCTACCTTGTCCCTCATTTTTCTCCCAGCTTCCCTCTTCCCATATCCCCCCCCAATTTTCAAGTTATTTTACAACATATCTTGTAGTTAATACTGTTGCATTGGTTCACGTTTTACCATTTGTCTATACATTGGAAAACAAAAAACCAACAACATCTGTTAAATAAAAAATAAAAATAAATCTTTAAAAAATGGAGTCTTCCTTGTTTGGGTGGGCTTTCTCCAGTCTCTGGTTTCCTTGCAATTGTCTGTAGTCTATATTGGTGCTTGTGTGGTTTGACCTGCTTTCAGTTTGCAGCGGGTGGATCAGCTCTGACCCTCCTCCTCTGTTAGTGAAATCCTGAGGCTCTGTGGTTCGCACAGCTTGCACATAGGACTTGGGTGTCCTCTGTAAATCGGGGAAGTGAACAGTCTTGGGAGCCCTGGCTCCTCCCATCTGCTGTGAGACTGGTGCCTTTATCACCTGGCTTTTGAGAGGTTGTGGACTCAGCAGGGCGGTTGGCTCTGGCCTGGTTTACCTGTCTGAGAGTTGCTTGCCTAAGGGTGATTCCTCCCTCATGGGCAGGATGGCCTCCTGAGCATAGCTGGCTATGGAATTCAGCTCCATTTTGGGCTGGGAATTAGGCTTCCTCTGAGATGGGGCCATTTATCTGTCTCGGGAACTGTTTGTTCTCCTATCTGGTTGTTCCTTGCTGCCGGTAGCTGCTCGCCACTTTCCGTTTTAATTTAGAAATTCTGGCGGGCAGGGCGGGCACCTCTGGCTGAGTTCACCTGAGTTGTGAACTGTGGCCTGGATGAGCTTCCCACCTGGGCAGGGGTTGCTCTTCTGGGTGGAGCTGGCCCTCATTGGTCTGTCCCTCTTGCTCTTTTCAAAGGTGGCCCCTTTGTCCTCGCTTTCCCCAAGCCGGGTTTATTTCCAGTCTGGTCTGACCCTATGCCAGTGTCAGAGATGGTGCTTTGCTCTGGCAGTGGGGAAAAGGCTACCGATGCTTCTCTGTGGGCACGAGTGAGAATATCTTTTGTGGGGTACTCATGCTTTGTCTGCCATTTCGGCCTGTCCATGCTCAGCCTGAGATCCACGTCTGTCTGCCACCATCTGGAGGATTTCACCTTGGTCACTTCTGGGTGGTTTAGGTCCATGAACTGTGAGACGCTGTGCCAGCGCCGGCACTGGCTTGGCAGAGGGATGAGGCCCAGAACTGAAATCTGTGTTTTCAGGCCAGCAATGTCAATTTTTCCTTATTGGACAGAATCCCTGTACTGTTATAACTTACTTGGGCTGTCTTTCTAGGAGTAAAAGTTTCTGGAGTGGTAAAACTGGGGTGTTGGAGAGAGATTAACTAGGGCTCTGCTGCTCCTCTGCTCAGGGAAAATATTTTTAAATTGCTATGTGCTGGTGGTTCATGCCTAGCTATTTGGAAGACTCAAAAGTGAGGATTGCAATTGGAAGCTAGCCTGGGCAGGAAATTCACTGAGATACTTGTCTCCAATTGACCACCAAAAGAAAACAAAACAATACAGCAGAAAGTGGAGCTTTGTGAGAGTGCTAGCCTTAAGCACAAAAGAACAGGATCATTGGCCAGACCAGAACTGGCACCAAAATCCCAGAGACCTAGTGAAATGTTCATTGTGACTAAGCCTGCCTTATTATTTAGAGCTAGAAATGGGCTGTTAAGGTCTTGGGAAGAACTAACTGGGTATCAAACTAATTAAAGTCTTCAAAATAACTAAAAGTGTATAAAAAATGTAGTCTATAATCAGTGGTGCCCAATATTAATGGATTTAACCCTATATTATGAAGGGTATTTGAGTTCATGATTCCCCGTTGGTTTAGACTTTCTTTGTCTTTCTTATGTAATTTGGTAAATTCTCTGCTGAGAATTATGATACCTTGTAGAAAGCTGTTGACACACCAATTAGGTGGTTTTCCTGAAGCTAAATGACCCCTGTCAGTTGTTAGATCAACTGTGAGAATTTATCCCTTCTGCAGGTGAGCTTTTCCTGGCCATTATTTTTAAGGACCATCACCCGCGCTCATAAAGATGGGTTCAGGTACTGCAGCCATGTTTACTAGTAAATACTTTGGGTGTTGGCTAAGCTCTCCTGGGGCTACAAAAATCAGAGACCCACTCAGGTGGGTCTAAAAGAAACAGTGGTGTCAATACTCTGGCTAATTCCTCCCTTTAGGTGGCTGTCCATGTGTCCTGTTGGATGTGTAACAACATCCTGTGCTTTGACCTAGGAGCCGGTTGCATCCGTAATTCTACAACCAAACATGTTTCCAGATGCTTTCAATGTCCTGCTTGGACAGTTCACAGAGGCTGCTGTGTCGGGTTTACTGTTTGCTGAGATCACCTGGGTTCCTGCTTCTATTCCACATGGCCTCAAGCTATCTATTGGGTATTTAAAAATAAATATGACTCTCTCTCTCTCTCTCTCTCTATGTGTGTGTGTGTGTGTGTGTGTGTGTGTGTGTGTGTATGTGTATGAGAGAGAGAAAGTATCCATCTACATATGAGTATTAATTCTTGAGCTCAGGGCATCTTTCTTTATTTTATGTTGATTGTCAAGTTGATGTACAGTAGGGTTACATTTACATACCTAAGGTAATGAGTACATTTCTTGTCAAACTTGCTATCTCATCCCTCATTTTTCTCCCACCTTTCCTCCTCCTGTATTTCCCCCTCCCTCCAATTTTACAGTTAGTTTACAACATATCTTGTAGTTATTACTGTTGCATTGGTTCACGTTTTACCATTTGTCTCAACATTTTGAAGTTCCCCTTCCCTTCCCTAATTCAGACAAATATATATATATATAATATAATATATATATTATATATATATTAAATATTATATATATTATATATATATTATTATATATTATATATATAATATATATATATATATATATATATATTACCGAGGGTATCAAAATCAAAAACAGTGACAAGAGGGGCTAAACCATAGGGAAGATAAGCAAAAGGAAAAAGGAATGATTTCATTTAGCACGTTAAAAATAACAACAATGATAAACCAATTGTTTCCGTATCTTAGAGTTTGTTTCACTTCACATCATCTTATGTGATCATAGGTACTTAACTACTGAGCTATGGTGTTTAACAATGGCTTTCAAGGCCCCCTGGCACCCTGCTAACATGGACACATAGCCTTCCTTCCAGTCTGAGCCCGCCTATTGTGCCACCTGTGCTGACCTCGAACATTCTCAGTGTTGTGTGTGTAATCAGAGGCTAGCTACAGTTTTTTCACATTGCATTCTTGAATTCCTCCAATGAGATTTTGCTTAAATAGTCATGCAGTGTAGGGTTTATTGAAATATATAGTCTTGAGTCTTTGGACACATTTGTTGGAGAAGTTCATCTTTTTGTTAGGTTAAACATTTGTTTTCATGTAGTATCCATCATTTGATTCTGGACATCATCGCCATCCATTGTCATTAAAAAGTAGAAATACCTCTTTTTATGACAGTTCTTCAGATGTTTGAAATCGCAGATTGTATTTCCCACTACTTTCACAATAAATGTTTTTATTTTTAGGATTAATGCCCTTGGATTATTAGGCAGTTGGAGTTTGTTTTTCCTTAGAGTGCTTGCTTGCAATACCAGATCTGAATAAAGCTGCAGTTTGGTCAGAGAAGAAAACTTCAGTTCTGTATATCATACTGCATACTAAGGAACCTCCAGTTGCAGTCATATTCTTTCTTTACTTGTACTTCTGTCCACAGACATAGAGGTCCATGCTGATTTAAACTTCTGATTATTTTCATATATGCCACTAATTCCTACCTTCTCTACTTGTCATTGTACAAGTTTTAAAGGGAAGGAGCACTCTGAAGCTTTTTCTATCATTTAATTGGAGAAAAGAGTCTCATAGACTCCTCTACCTGGGCTGGCTTCCAAATGTGATCCTCAGATCTCAACCTCCTGAGTAGCTAGGATTATTGGCATGAGCCACTGGTGCCAGGCAACTTGTCACATTGTTTTTCCCACCAAATGTCCATCCAATTTGTAGAAAATCAAACTTTGGCTTTGTCAGGATTGATTGCAATCATGATCATTTCCATGATTTCCAACTCTGGGCTTCATAGGACTAGGAAATTTGGTTAAAACTGCCTCGTTCATGCCAAATCTTAGGTCCTTTTGACTCTGTGATGATAGTGTGCTAGAAATGAGACTGGAGGGAAGAACTCAGAGGCCCTTTCATCTTCTGCTTTTGTTGCTCTCAATCTGTTTATGAGGGCCTTTAGAAGTGTCTTCTTAGCCACGATGCTTGCATCAAGCATCTTTCCTGAATAGCCATACTTTTAACTATGGTCCTCCAGAGAATGCTCCCTTTTCATGTTAGCAAATGATACAAGGAAGAAGGTTTTCAAGGTTCAATAAATTACATGTGCATGAAATCAAACAGATGTAAGCACGTTTATTAGTGAAAATTTGTGAATGGTGAGTCACATTTCACAACAGCAGTGTACCATTTAGGAAACCCAAGAGGTTTAGAAAATTAAAATGTATTCCTTTGGAGCAGAATATATGTACATGTAAGTTCATCAGAAAAATATTTTCCTCTTAACTAATATGGTTAAGAGCAATTAGTTCTAAGGACTGATGTTTTCTACCATGGAAATAGGGAGGGGACATAATTTACAACTTTGCAGGAATTTAGTTGACATTGCCCAGGGTTAGTAAAGTGAATCTAACATGAAGCGTGCTTGCCTAGCAAGCATGAAGCCCTAGGTTCAATTCCTCAGCACCACAGAAACAGAGAAGGACAGAAGTGGTGCTGTGGCTCAAGTTTCAGATTGCTAGCCTTGACCAAAATAAGCCAGGGACAGTGCTCAGGCCCTGAGTCCAAAGTCCCAGGACTGACAAAACAAAAACAAACCCAACAACATAAAAAAACACTCCAAATGGGAAACAGAGGCTGGACAAATCCAGCCCCTGCCTCATGAGACTTCCAGGCTTCATTCAAGGACTGCCATCTAACACCAAGGGAGCCTACTGCTAGCCTTCTCCAGGAGGGGCCACATTTCTGCCTTTTATCCCTAATGTCGACGCCCTTTACGAGCAGGAAGCAGCCAGAGAGTCATCGTCCTTTTCCATACCTATTAAAAGGCTGGAATGTCAGGTCCCTCCTGGAGGGCTCCAAGTAGATGCCCCCACCTTATTAAGTGTCCACCCAGTTACTGGGTAACGAGCAGGCCTGGAGGCAGGTACCTTCCCCTTCCCTGAGGTCACATCCTGGCCCAATCAACCTGGCCCAATCCCCTGCCCTAGATTAGGCAGGGCTGGCTGAGGATCACCCATTCTCTCCCTTCTCTCCCTTCTCTTTGGCAATGAATCATCACCACCACAGGCCAGCTGTTCTGTAATAAACTTTTCTCTCCTGCTTTAAAATAAATATCAAAAAAGGAAAACAGAGCTGAGCTCAAGTGGTAGAGCATTGGCCTGAAGGACGTCAAAGCTTAGGACAGTGCTCATGTTGAGTTCAAGCACAGGCTCCCCGTCCCTACCCCAATGCTTCTAATTACGAAGATATGTATATATATTTTTCCTTGATTGAAATTTAGTACCTACATAAATTTGACAGTATACTGTTGAACCTGGGTAACTGCAGTCGAAATCAGGATACGGGGGATGCAAGGCGAGTGAACCAATGCATACTTTATTCCAAGAGGGCCAGGGTTTATATAGGGTTAGAAACCAATATTACAATTACAGGGTAAAAGATCAATACAGCATGACATTTGTCTTAAATACAGAAGTGGAGGAAATTTCCTACTGTGAGGGCAGGAACTTGATACAAATGCATTCTAATTACATTCTAATTACATTCTAATTACATTCTAAATACATTCTAATTACAGGAGGTTGTGACTACAAAGATTATTGATATCAAAACAAGGAACTGTATACAACCGAGGTAGAACTATAATTATCTCCTAGCTACTATCTCCTTAAGGCTAGATAACATCAATCTTGACTTCTCCAAATACTTGTGAAATAACAGTGAGGAGACTTTCCTGTTTACAGTGAGAATCTAGTGAGGAGACTTTCCTGTTTACAGTGAGAATCTAGTGAGGAGACTTTCCTGTTTACAGAGAGAATCTAACACTAAAGGCAGCAAGTCTCCCTGAGGAGACTTGCTAAGTAGGGGGGAAAAGGAGATTCTCACAACAACTGGTGGCTTCCTTTGGCCCACAAACACCAGAAATTCCTTACTGGGAATGTGTTCCCAAGGGCCTATTAGTGTGCTAATGAGGCATCAGAGTAACCATGCCGGGGCTAAATTTTTCCACTGGTTGGAGACTTTAATTCTCCAACAATTCCCCCTTTTTTATTAATTTTCCACAGCCGCTTCTCTGGAAAGTTTAAGGGCAGTGAGTAAAACATCAGAGGAATTATTCCTAGTGTAACGCTTCATTATAGCTATGATAGAACAATATCCTAAGAAAAAGACACATATCATAAGTATTAAGGCAATAGAAGCACTTCCAACACTATGGGTAATACTTTGCCACCACCCCCTAGGGTCTAGTCCTTCTAAGGTCTGAGCTAGTCCTTGGGCTATATCATCAATAGTAGAGGCATCTGGCAATTCCTTTTGAAAAGCTTCAAAAACCTCCCTGTACAAGCTTTGTTCACTTAACGTACCATTTAGTAGGGCTCCATCTATAAGCATTTGTATATCATTCCATTCACATTCAGAGGCATTATATTTATAAGGTGTTACACAGACATGACTAGAATTCCAATCGCAAGTCAAAAACAATCGTTGCTGTAAAGCCAGATATTTCTGTCCAAGCCAAAACACTCCTCCTTTAACAGCTTCTATCTCATCTTGAAGGTGGGCATTTACTTCCAGCTGGTGTTGCCACAGATTGTGGGAGTCCTGGTGCCACTGCACCATAAAGTCATGAGTTTGTACAGATTGTCGCAATGCGGCTCCGGATACTGCTGCAGTTGTAGCAATGGCAATCAGTCCAACAAGTCCTGCAATAATCAGTCCAATGGCACGACGACTCCTCCTCAGAAGCCGCTTGAAAAACTGCATTACCAATCCTTGTACAGGTCCTCCAGCCCAGGGACGATGCATGCGAACAGGAACCCAAAGAGAGTTGCGCTGGGTTAAAATCATGATCCTATCTTGACTAAAATTAAAGGTGACATTGTTATTCAAGCAAGTATACAATTTACAATTTATGCAGGTAATGGCATTCTTTGTTATGTTTATGGGGCCGACCATCAGTACTTGTGGAAAATGAACACAAGCAGAGATATTGTAGGTCTTTACAACTGTGAAGTTGTAGGAGGCCGAGGACCTTTTAGATCCTGAGTAAGTTCCATTGGCCAGCAATACGGGAGCCAGAGAAGCTGCTAATTTCCAGAGATGACATTGTGGAGGAAATAGCCTGTCTCCATGGGCGAGAGCAGGCCGGGGGTCACTAAAGCCTGCTCCAAACCACCCTAAAAACTGTTTAGCAGACATGGCATTGGACATGTTCATAGATAAAGTAGGTTCACAAGATGAGTTATATTCAGTGCAGTTTTTCAACCACACACCAAAAGGTCCCCAATCATACCAAGTATGCTGGGATGTATTCCAAATAGTTGGAAAAATTCCTCGACAACTTTCCCAATGTCTTTCAGTAAAGTTCAGGTTCAGATAAGTAAAATTGTCACATTTAGGCAGGCCAGCAGGGCTAGCATAATTATCTAATTTATAGGTATGAGATCCCACAGACCAGGTAGACAGTCTAATCAGCCAAGTTCTACTGGAGTTATATGAACCTCCATGCTGAATCCAATATTGATATCTAAAAGGGTAACATGGGGAACGGCCTTGACAGATAGCTTTAGAGAACTGAGAATAAGAGAAGTTAAATGATCTTTCCTCTTCCATAGGAAAGACTGGAATGCCAGACCCATAGAGGGAGAGAGTAAATTAGGAATAGATGTAAAAACAGAGACAGGGGCTTTTGTCCATAAATATGGATGTAATAAAGGAGGGTTAGAAATATAGGCCCAATACATTACCTCTGATGTAGCCCCTACAGGTTACCAGTGCACACCTGTCCATTTGAATGGCCTTATCACTTGAATGAGAATGTCTCACCCCCTTGATGGACAGAGGGGTGTTTGTTGCTGGATCCACTGGAGCAGGTGCTAGAAAGATGGGCTGTCTTCTGTAGAAACATAAGCATACCCTCGCCCCTGGGTTAACAACTCCCCGGGGACCCAATCTAGCCCAACCCCCAATCTAATCCAAACCGGCTGAGGTTTGTTTTGCATAGGCGGAGCTAGGAAGTGTCACTCAGCTCTTGCTAAAACATCTCCTTGAGACAAATTTAAAAAGTTAAGGACAAATAATGCTTCTGCAATGACAGCAGGGGCTGTTTTATAAATACTTTTCATAGAAGTTGCATATCCCTCAGTACTATCCATACTCCCCCTCTTTAGTTTTGTAATTTGTGTTTTTAATGTATAATGAGCTCTTTCTACTATACCTTGACCTTGAGGATTGTATTCAATTCCTGTAACATGAAAAATGTTATGAAATTCTAAAACTTTTCGTACTTGTTTACTGGAATAAGCTGGTGCATTGTCAGTTTTATTTGAGAAGGAATCCCCATGACTGTGAATGTTTCTAGTAAATGTTGAATGACATGAGTCCCTTTTTCCCCTGGTAGAGGTGTTGCCCAAATAAAAGAAGAATGCGTATCAATGGATACATGCACATATTGTAAGCGGCCAAATTCAGGGATGTGTGTTACATCCATTTGCCAAATTTTATTAGGAGCAGTTCCTGACGTGTCAATTTTTGAGGGCTACATAAATCCGAATCTCCTTGAAGAATGGAAAATAGGTTGAAGGGCAAAGCCAATTGATGTCCCTAGTAACTTTTGAAAATTATTAAGAGTTTTAAACTCTTTAGTACGAATTTTTATTAATTGGGGGGTAATTAATTGTCTTTTAACTAAATATCCCAGATACTTAAATGGTTCTTCTGTTTAAATGAATTTTATCAGGGGCAATTATTAAATTATACTGTTGAAAGTCTAAAGGCAAAATTTGTAACAATTTTGATACAATATTTTTATCAGGTGCAGCAAATAATAAATCATTTTATTGAAAACCTGTAAAACAAACTGGAGTAGTAATTAAACAATCATCTTGATAGCCATCGTTTTCCTATATCCAACTTAAAACAAACATTTTAAATTTCATATCTCAGAATACATTTTTGATCTCAAGTCTTTTACCAAGCCTGGTTGTATTAAAAGAAATCTGGAGCCTAGGTATCACCCATTGCTTCATGCTGCTTGTTTTTCACTTCCAAATTTCTTATCTAGAAAGGCATTCTAAAACCTTTTAAAGTAGAGGCTTTCACAACTTTACCTCAGCCTGTATTTGCATAGAAAAACTGAAGCCCAGGGGGCACATTGCCTCCTGGTTGTCTGCTTTAAAAGAGCCATTTTCCTATATACAGAGAGTTAATGAAAGTTGTGTACTTCTATCCCCCATTAGTTTATATACTTTAAAATATTTACCTGATTATATGTGACTTAAGATAGTTAATCTTACTGTTACATTATAGTATACACTTAAAAAATTTAGTACCTGATTCATTAAATTGATACCCAAAACAATTGTAACAAGAGTACACTTAGCAGTGTGCCCCAGAATTATAACCATGAGATTTCAGAGTTAGCATATTTGCCTTTTTGATACATCCAAATTGCAAACCTGTACAGAAATCGAGTTATATCAGGTAAATAAACTTTTAACTCTCCTTTAAGATATTCCAATTTTAATCCATCCTAAGGGGCAGTTTTAGAAGTATCAGTCAAATCATACATTTTACCCTGAGGTTTCCAATGTTTATACCTGAAAACAAAAGAAATAAAAGAAAGGCCTCCATTGGCCTGTCCTATAGAATGGGCCTATCTCCATCCTACTCCTTAGAGCTTGATGAACTGCCTTGGGGCCAGCTTGCCCTCTCCCACTATGAATGGACTCCACCCTACGGCTGTCCCATCACGTGGATTGGCTAAACTGCACTTTTGTCAGTTTACCCCTCACTACTGAGGATAGGTTCAAGGGCCCATGCTAAGTTCTTATTTATTTATTTATTTATTTTTAACCATGAATTAAAGAATTTTTAACTATAGTTCCTTTTAAAATAAATAATCCTTTAAAGCTTTTGGTAATGCCCAAATTCAATGATCTTTTGAAGTTTAAAGTTAAACTAACCTATTTTTACATCATACATTTTTAATCTTGAACACATTCACACCCACATACATTAGTGCGCGCGCACACACACATACATACATTCACATATGTAGGTATTAATGTAAACAGAACTTAAAAGCAGTCCAAACAACTATCAGCCGTACATTTTTTAGTGGCAAAAGGTATATTTTCCAATCTTACTCTTGTAATGACCAAAACTTAAAACAAAACCTTTAATGAATGATTTTAGCATTGTTTAGTCTTATTCGCTAGGGCCTATTAGTTTTAGCAAAGTATCTTAGCATACTAAACACTGAAGATAACTGGGTTGGGGTCCCCTGGAGTATTACTGAGTCCACCTAGCACTTGACTCTTAGTGTTTACTCTCAGGCTAAGATTAGCCTAGCCAGCTGTTTGAACTCAGCTCTTAGCAGCCTGCACTTTTTCTGCCTTCTTGCAGAAGGAGACACAGTACCTAGTAAATGTTTTGCCCATAGACATGTAAATGGACAACAGAAATAAGGGAAACAAAAGTTTATGTTTAAAACTGGTGCCAATCTCAAAGACTTTCTCTTCCCTAGCTCTAATACACGTATATACAGTATCCAGGGTGCTCAGATGAGATACAGTGATAGTAGGGGTAAAACCACAGGAAGGGAATACGAGAGAAAATAAAAAGGGTACGGATTCATATCGCATGTTGAAAATAATTACAATAATGATATACCACTTGTTTCCATAACATGGAGCTCATTTCACTTAGCATCATCTTAAGTGTCCATAAGGGCATAGCTATTGGGCTATTATGACTTCGGCTTTGACTAGCC
The DNA here is from genome assembly GCF_023159225.1 of Perognathus longimembris pacificus. Classification (NCBI taxonomy): domain Eukaryota; kingdom Metazoa; phylum Chordata; class Mammalia; order Rodentia; family Heteromyidae; genus Perognathus; species Perognathus longimembris. The sequence continues at coordinate 204,941 of NW_025959862.1, read as the reverse complement.
TAAACATGTACTAATTATTCCAAAAACATGTACTAATTATTCCAAGCACCCAGCACCCCTCACGGAGGCACGGGAGGAGGACTGAGCGCCTAGCACACACACAGGAGGACTGAGCACCCAGCACCTCGTGTGGAGGAACGGGAGAGTAGGCGAGAGTAGGCGAGAGTAGGCGAGAGTAGGCGAGAGTAGGCGAGAGTAGGCGAGAGTAGGCGAGAGTAGGCGAGAGTAGGCGAGAGTAGGCGAGAGTAGGCGAGAGTAGGCGAGAGTAGGCGAGAGTAGGCGAGAGTAGGCGAGAGTAGGCGAGAGTAGGCGAGAGTAGGCGAGAGTAGGCGAGAGTAGGCGAGAGTAGGCGAGAGTAGGCGAGAGTAGGCGAGAGTAGGCGAGAGTAGGCGAGAGTAGGCGAGAGTAGGCGAGAGTAGGCGAGAGTAGGCGAGAGTAGGCGAGAGTAGGCGAGAGTAGGCGAGAGTAGGCGAGAGTAGGCGAGAGTAGGCGAGAGTAGGCGAGAGTAGGCGAGAGTAGGCGAGAGTAGGCGAGAGTAGGCGAGAGTAGGCGAGAGTAGGCGAGAGTAGGCGAGAGTAGGCGAGAGTAGGCGGGAGGAGAACTGAGCGCCCAGCGCCTCCTGTGGATTCATGGGAGGAGGACTGAGCACCCAGGCCCTCGTGTGGGACACAGGACTAACTGCCCAGCACCCACATGAGAAGACTGAGCACCCAGCACTTTGTGTGGAGGCACGGGAGGACTGAGCACCCAGCACCTCGTATGCAGACACCGGGGGAGGACTGAGCACCCAGCACTAACAAAGGAAGACTGAGAACCCAGCACCTTGTGTGGAGACGCCAGGGGGGACTGAGCACCCAGCATCATGTGTGGAGATGCCGGGGGAGGACTGAGCACCCAGCACCCACGCAGGAGGACTCAGTACCCTAACCCTGGGTACGTGTGTGCATGCGGGGGGGGGAGGGCTGGGGTGACCCCGGCGGCGCCATGATCAGGGCCCAGGCTGCAGGCTCAGCTCCACCACGGGCCATGGCTTCTCCTCCTCCTCCTCCTCCTCCTCCTCCTCCTCCTCCTCCCAGCGGAGGACACGGGGAGGTGCACGGCTGTCCAGCTGTCCGTGTGTCCATCCGCCCATCTCTTTGTCTGTCCGTCTGTCTCCCTCTGTGTCTGTCTGTCCATCCATTTGTCCATGTGTCCGTCTGTCTCCAGGTCTGTCTGCCCGTCTGCTCATCTGTCCATCTGTCCATCCATCCGTCCATCTGTCTGTCTCCCTGTTTCTCCGTCTGTCTGTCTGACCATCTGCTCAGTGTGTTTGTCCGTCTGTCTCCAGGTCCATCTGTCCATGACTGTCTGTCTCCCTGTGTGTCTCACTGTGTGCTCATCTGTCTGTCCGTCTCCCTCTCTTGTCTATCTGTCTCCATGATGTCCATCTGTCCATCCGTCCATCTGTGTCTTTTTGTCATCTGTCTGTCTCCAGTTCTGTCTGTCTGTCTCCCTGTCCACCTGTCTGTCTGTCCTGCTCATCTGTGTCCCTGTCTGTCTGTCTGTCCATCTGTCTGCTGTGTGTCTGTCTGTCCGTCTCCCTGTCTGTCTGTCTCCATGTCTGTTTGTCCATCTGTCTGCCTGTCTCTTGTCCATGCCTGTTTGTCTGTCTCCAGGTCTGTCCATCTGTCTCCCAGTCTGCCTTTCTGTCTGTTCATCTGTCCGTCCATCTCCCTGTCTCCCTGTCTGTCCGTCCGTCTGTCTTCATGTCTGTCCGTGTCTCGATTCCCATCGCTGTCTGTCTGTCACCGCCCAACCTCCCAGCCCCCCATGTCCCTCTGTCCCTCCATCCGTCCGTCTGTCCATCTTCACCAGTCAACTTGTCGCTGACACAGGGAACGCGGGCGCTCAGGAGCCTGCAGGGCAGACGGACGGACGGGTGGATGTGGGCTCGAATCCCGGCCTCCCGCATGGCCCACAATGTGTTGCGTTCCCCCCCCCACCCTGGGGGCCCCGGGTTCAGATTCCTGCTCACCTCTGACAGCCCCAGCCCAGGCCCAGCGACCCCAGTGCTGCCGAAGCAGCAGGTGCAGCATGGCTGGCCCGGCGGGGACCCTTGAAACCTCCGACCGTGTGGGTGTGCACACACTCGGGGAGGAAGGGATGGGAGGGGGAGGGGTCACATGAAGTGGGGAGGGAGGGACACGTGACCCTCAGCTCCTTGCCCCAGCCCTCCCCACACGACTCCACCTGCAAAGGCTCCCCCCCATGTGAGGCCTCTGAGGACACTTCAAATCGCCACCTATCCACCCACAGGCCCAGAATGGTCTTGGGGACACTTGAAACCACCCCCCCACCCAGATCCCCATTCCCCCGGGGACACTTGAAACCGCCGTGGGGACACTCAAAACTGCCCTACATCCACTCACAGGCCCAAGGTTTTCGTGGGGACACTGGATACCGCCCTCCATCGATGCACACGCCGAGGGTTGCTGTGGAGACACTTGAAACCACCCCCTAAAGAACTGCCCCCATCATGGGACACTTGAAACTGACCCTCACCCAGACCCCTCCCCTTGGGGACACTTGAAACCGCCCTCCATCCACCCACAGGCCCAGGGTTGCCTTGGCGACGCTTAAAACCGCCCCTACAGAACCACTCCAACCCGGGGACATTTGAAACTGCCCTCCATCCACCCACAGGCCCAAGGTGGTCCTGGTTACACTTGAAACCAACCCCCAAGAGCCCCTCCCCATTGGGATACTAGAAAACACCCTTGGGACACTTGAAACCGCCCTGGGTACACTTGAAACCACCCACCACAGACCCCTGCCCACCCTGGAGACACTTGAAACGAATCGCCCCAGACCCCTTCCCCCGGGAACACTTGAAACCGCCCTCCATCCACCCACAGGCCCAAAATGGTCCTGGGGACACTTGAAACCACCCCCCAACCAGAATCTCTACTCCTGGGGACACCTGAAACCTCCCTGGGACAGTTGAAACCGCCCTCTGCTCCCCAAACTCCACCGTGTTGCTCCAGGAGCCCTAGGTCAGGGTGCGGGCTTCCCTGGCCCGGATGCACAGGCCCGGTGAGGCCCGGGTTCGAGGCCTGGCAGGGCGTAGGTGTTGTCTGAGCCTCCCAAGACCTCAATGTGGGGGGAGACTCGCCATGGGGCAGGGGTAAACTGAGGCACGGGGCGGTTCCAGGAGCACTCACCGGGGAGTCCTGGGAGACCAGCTGGCCTCCATGCTAAAAGAACAGAGCACAGGCCTCAGTCAGCACTGACTGCGGGGCAGGGTGCTGGACCGTGTACTTCTGGGTGATGTGCTTAGTACTCCCACGTGCTGTGTGGAGTACTCCCCAGTGCTGGGCTGAGTACTCCCATTTCACACTAATCCTGAAACCCACCTCTCCCAACCAATACTGGACTGAGTAGTCCAGGGTGCTACAACCAGTACTCCCTGGTGCTGGACTGAGTACTCCCGGGTGCTGCACTGAGTACTCCCATCCCTCCCCGGTGCTGGACTGAGTACTCCCATCCCACACCAATCCGGAACCCCACCCCCTCCTGACCGTTGCTGGACTAAATACTCCCCGCCAGTGCTGGACCGAGTACTCCCGGGTGTTGCACTGAGTACTCCCATGCACAGGGCCAGCTGGTACCGGAAGTCGTGCTTGCTCCACTGCCTCCAGGTCCTGTGTGGCTCCCACCATACCTGCCAGCCCCGGGGGCCACAGGCAATGCTCACGTTTCACAGGGGGTCAAAGTGTTCTGAAAACTGCCACAGATGAATGGAGGGACACCGGGTGGGGTGGGGGGGCTCGAAACTGCCCTCGGTGGTGCCAGGGATACTTGAAACTGCCCTTGTGGGTCTTGGGGGACACTCAAAACTGCCCTGGATGCTCATGGGGACAGTGGAAACCGCCCTCCATCCACCAAGGTGCTCGTGTGGACACTTGAAACCGCCCTCAGCGGTCTCGGGGACACTTAAAACTGCCCTGGATGGTCCTGGGAAAACTTGAAGCTGCTTTTGGGGGTCATGGGGAACCCTTGAAATCGCCCTAGGTGGTCTTGGGGATACCTGAAACTGCCCTCCATGCACCAAAGTGCTCGTGGGGATACTTGAAACCACTCTCGGTGGTCTCGAGGACACAAATCCGCCCTCAGTGTTCTTGGGGACACGTTAAACTGCCCTTGGTGGTCTCTGGGATACTTGAAACCGCCCTGGGTGGTCCAGGGGGTACTGGAAACCACCCTCACCAATTTCACGGGCATAGAGCCAGGCGTCCAGGAAGTGGACGGGGCCAGCGGGGCTCAAGCCGGTGACCAGGGCGTAGGTCTGGGCCCAGAGGCCAGCAAGATCGGGGAGGATGCAGCCCACCTGGAGGCCGGACTGGCACATGTCGGCCAGCACTCATGGTACAGGCCGGTCCTAGGGAGTGGTGGGGCATTAGAAACTCACAATGGCCGAAGGGGGGACATTAGAAACCGACAATGGCCAACAGAGGTGGCATTACAAACTGACAATGCCAAAGAGAGGCGTTAGAAACTGACAATGGTGGGATGAGCGGGGAACATTAGAAACCGACAATGGTGCGGAGGGGGCATTGAAACCGGCAGGGGTGGCCCCACCTGGAGTCAGGATCCTGAAGGAATACTGTGTCCCCCGCGGTGCCTGCGGCCCCAGTGCCCATGAGCAGTTCAGGGCCTGGGCCTCGAAGACATAACACACAAGGCCTGGGGAAACGACATGGCGGGGGGGCTAGGTAGAGGGTGGAGGGCCTGTGGGGAGACTTACCCCTGACCCTTCAACCCCACGACCTCTGACCCTTCAACCCCAAAACCCCTGACCCTTTAACCCCATGTCCCCTGACCCGTCAACCCATGACCCCTGACCAGTTCAACCCCATGATTCCTGAACTTTCAACCCAATGACCCCTGAACCTTCAACATATGACCTGTGACCCCTGACCCTCGATCCCCCCCCCCCCACCCGGAACCTCAGGACCTCACCCGGGTTTGTGAACCCCAGGCCTTTGGTCAGGGGCCTCCTGGCCACAGTGAGTGTAACCTCGAACTCGACTCCCTGGTACCACAGGAGATCCCAGAATTCGCAGCTACATTGTCCGACGGGGACCTTGGAGAGCGGGGGGGTCGGTGCCTTGACATAAACCGGAACACCTGGGAGATCCATTCGTCCATCCATGCCTCAACTTAGCCCCCGGAACACCAGGGAATGTGGGCCAGCCCACCCCTGCCTCAGTTTACCCCACAGCCCCCACCATTGGCCTCCCAGGGTGGGGTCCTGGTGTCTCCGTCGTGCCTCGATTGCCCCAACTGTCCAGCAGTGTGACCGACCCCTTGTTCGGGTTCACAACGATGCACCGGGCCTCTGTGGTGGTGGCCACACAGTGCAAGCTTAGCCTGTGGCTCCTGGAGTCGAAGGTCAGGCCCAGGTCAGGTACAGGGTCAGGGGTCGCAGGGCCCAAGGTTGGGGGGGTCTCAGGGGTCAGGAGGGCGCGGGGAAGCTTCCAGAAGATGGTGTGGGAGTCTCTGGTTGGGTTGGGGGGTCACGAGGAACAAAGGTGAGAAGTCAGGATCATCCATACAAGGGTACTGTGTTCGAATCCTCCCTTGGGCTGATGGAGGAACCAGAAAGGAGGTGAGTTACCCGGATGAGCTTCAGCCATGAGGACGAGGAGGAGGAGGAGGAGGAGGAGGGGGAGGAAGATGGAGGCTGCAGACCAGGGGAGGATCAGGGCAGGAGGCCTGGACCTGGAGAGCACTGTGGAGAGAGCAATGGGGATGGGTGGGTGGGTGGGTGGGTGGATGATTGGGTGGATGGGTGGAAGAGTGGGTGGATTGATCGGTGGGGGGGTGGATGGGTGGGTGGATCTATGGGTGGGTGGATGGGTGGATGGGTGGGTGGATGAATGATGGGTGGGTAGATGGGTGGGTGGATGGTTGGGTGGGTGGGTGGATGGATGGGTGGGTGGGTGGATGGGTGGGTGGATGGATGGGTGGGTGGGTGGATAATTGGGTGGGTGGGTGGGTGGGTGCTTGATCTCATCCCTCTCTCCTTCCCCCTCCCTCTCCTCCCTGGTGGCCCCTGGGGCTTTCACACTCACTGCAGGCCATTGGCACATCGGGTCGGGTGTGGGGCAGCCAGGGTGCCCGTCTTGGTTCCGGGGGTTTGGGCTGTCAGGTGTGGACCCCCGGGTGGGTGTCCTGGGGAGCTTGGGGCCGCTGGGCCCCGACGTTTCTGGGCTCCGGACGGGGAGTGGATGCCACTTCCCCTTTCTCGCTTCTCCTGGGGGTTTCCTGGCTCCTGGGCATCTCATTCTCCTTTCTCGGGGATGGGGAAGCCAAGGCGGCACCCCGGTGAGGACAGGCCTTGGGGCCTCGGGGGTGAGGGTGCCATGCACAGACAGACAGACAGACAGACAGACAGACCTGAGTCCTCCTTGGGTGGTGGTGCTGGGTGCTGAGTCCTCCTGGGTGGTGGTATTGTGTGCTGAGGCCTCCTGGGTGGTGGTATTGAGTGCTGAGTCCTCCTTGGGTGGTGGTGCTGGGTGCTGAATCCTCCTTGGGTGGTGCTGGGTGCGTCTCCCAGACAGAGAGACACAGTCCAGTCGGAGGAATGGAGGGGCGGACAGAGGGACGGACATGTGGATTGGGAGACGGAAAAGGAGGGACGGGCGGACACACAGACGGAGAGAGGCGCAGACACACAGACAGACGGACAGACAGGACAACATAGAGACAGACAGGGAGACAGACAGACGCACAAGAGATGGACAGACAGATGGACAGGGAGACAGACACATAGACAGACAGATGGATGGACAGATGCAGGGGGCCCTGCACCCCGGGCGCTCTCCTGACCAGCAGGAGAGGCAAGGAGGCGCGCCCCTCCCCGCCGAGGGTGAACCCAGAATAGGTAATAAGCAGCAAGTCGCCGCACGCAGCCCAACCCAACCTTTATGCCACAGTTAGATGGTCAGTCGACTTGGGCAGAGTTCAAGACCGCTCTCTGTTTATTGGCGCGAACCCCATCTTAAGTATGGGCAATGGCAGCAGGAAGAGGAGGGGTGTAACATACCTAGTCAGGGGCTACGATTGGCGGTCGGAGCTGTCCGTCAAGGGTGGAAGGCCATGGGACCTCCCTAAGGGGCGGCCTGAGTCTATGTCACTACCAGCAGGACCACCCCAGGTTACTGCCTAGAGCTGCCTTCCAGTTCCGGACCCCGAAGGCAGGCGGGGTTAGCCAGGATCCCTCTCCCCGGAGGCGGTGCAACAGTCACACAACTCCAGGGCGTGCACAGTCGGGGCCAGGCGGTGCGCCCCACATCTCCTCCTTTTCTGTTTAATAAGCTGGTGGATGTCCTACTCGAGAAAGCGCCTGTCTTAGGTCGTCCCCCCTGAAGGATCTTACCTGTCATTGGCTGGCCATCCTAGCTCGTCGGGCCACCCTGCCTATGAGGCTTGCCAGCCCCAGCAAAGGAACAAGGCGGGAGGAGAGGGGTCTGTGCTCAAGAGGAGGCCCTGCTATTTCTGCCTCACGCCTGTGCACTCTGGTAGGCTGCACATCCTGGAAGGGGCCATGACCAATTTCATAGGGTTCCCAAATGGCTAAAGGCAGCATAATGCTGCCAAACCACCGTTGACTGGACAGCTCTGGCTCATTGCTTAAGAACTAGGGGAAGCCTATTTGCCCTAGCATGGTCAGGTGTAAATACAGAGGCTATATAAGCACAGAGGCAAATGCAAACACAGGTCATGGGGGTCTCTCCCACGAGGAGGAGAGGGTAGGGGAGCCACCAGCATTCCTTCCAGAGGGACCAGCCAACACAGCAAGCCTGCAGCTCCCAATGAACAGTACCCACACCTTGCTCCCTGTTGATCTTGCTAGCACCTGGCACTGGACCGTACATGGGGGGAATGGAGTGGATCGGGTGAGAGAACAGAAACACTTATTTCCTTGAAGCTTAAGAACATAATGGGAGGGCTGAAAGTGAGGAAGTGGGTGGATGGACCTTGAATAAACATTCAGAACCATCTAGTTCTCCTTTCTGTTACAACCTAAAGCCTGCAAGACCAGAGATCTGTCACACAACTCTCCTCTATCTTATTGTCACCAAAAGGGTCCGAGGACATGTTAGATTGTTGCAGAGCCATAAATGAAGTACTCATTTTCAATACTTGATGCACTTAGGGTACATTTGAAACCCATTTCCCTCTTCTACCTTTACGCTTCTATCTCCCTAACACACCTGAAGCCAAGTTTATCATCCAATTGAGGAGGAAGAGAGCAGAGGAGGAGGAGAGCAGAGGAGGAAGAGAGCAAAGGAGGCGGAGAGCAGAGGAGGAGGAGAGCAGAGGAGAGCAGAGGAGCTCAGAGGAGTGCAGAGGAGAGCATTATTTATTTTTGTTTGTTTTGCTCCCAGCTGGGAGAGCCACAGGCTGAGGATGGTCCTTGCCTGCGGGTCCCCGTGCTGAGCCCCATACAGGTCCCTCACCGCGCCTGCCTGGCACCTACTCTGCCAACTACTTGTGCAGCCGCCAGGACTGAACTTTGGAGGACTTGTCGCTACTCCTCTGGCCAGTTGTCTTGGCAGGAGGTAGAAGGTGGCCAGAGGACCCCCCCCTTACCATGCTGGTGAAGAAGCCTGTGGGGAAGGGAGCAGGGTGAAAGGCTGGATCTGAAGAACCCAGCCCTTCCAGTCAGCATTGCACCTGTGCCATGCCCCCGTGCACCACCCTGGCCACCCTCCTCTCCGGGGTGGCCATGATTTCGTGTCTGTAACTTGGGGTGAAAACCAACGACCTTCAGGCGAGGATCCTCACCCTGGAATCTGCTAAAAGGGCACCCTCTGTTCCCCTGCTGCCGGAGAAGGCAGATCAGCTGAAGACCATAGTACTTGAGTGGAGCGACTTCTCGCTCAGGTGTGTGAGGCTGGGCCTTGCTCGAGGGGGAGTTGCATGTGGATAGAATTTTGCACAGGTTCAGTCAGTCTACAGGATCCACCCTTACTGGTTATACAGTTGATTTGGGATGTGTGAGCCTCTGTGGTATCTATTTATTCAAGTCCCTTCCTTGGTTTCTCTCCAAGTCTGTGTGGAGGATCTTCCCTCTGTCTTCCTTAAGGATTGCATGTTGCAATGGCAGTAGGGGCTTTGCCCGGCTGTTTAGTTTTGTGGAGTCTGGGCTGTCAGCATTCTCAGTTGTATGGAGAATATTCATTGTAATGCTCACATCTGTTTTTCATTTGATAAGGTTAGGCCTTATCAATAGAGAATGGTAAGCACTCTTAAAAGTGAAATAAGCCCATAGATTTAAAAATTCATTTAACTCGGAATTCTTTTCATATTAAATGTTTTAAAAATTGGGAAAAAAAGTTTTCCTTTGTTTTTTTGGAGGGGGAGAGTTAACAGAGGTTGTGCTCAGATATTGATGAATGGAGAATTGAAAGGGATTCCTTTAAAGATGACTTAGACTCCAGTAGGGAGAGGGTAGTTTTTCTGCCAGTGGAGAGATGCAGTAGTTGCAGCCTGAATGTGATAAAGTATGTCTACAACATTGGCTGTTATTGATAGGACACACATTGCCATGAGCTGCATTGTTAGTGCCGGAGTTTTGCCTTGGCTGTGCAGGGAGAGGGTGGGGATAGTTGAATAATGAAGAAAGGTATTCCCCAAATCTTTCAATCTATGTCAATGTTAAATTGATTTTTAAATTAAAAACAAAATTATGTCTTGAGTACTGTTAGCATTGGCTAAGATCCATGCACTTACATAAATGCTGTTTGTGCAGGCTATCAAACATTATTAACAGCCACAGAGGAAGAGTCCCTGAAGAACTCACAGAACTGGGATACTACTGCTAGCTCTTAATATATCTTCTTTTCCTACAGGAATCCTACGAACACATGGCTAAACTGAGAATCACAAGAGAAACACCTTTTGTGTGCAACTGTCCAGCAGGTAAGAAATGAAACTTAACTAGGTTCCATCTAGGGGAGAGCATTTGGAAACAAACGATCATATGCCTGTCAGGTCTACCTGTAACAGTAACAGAGAAAGAATGCAGACCCAACTTGCTTTAAGAAAATCAACATGTCTCCCTTTGACAGCTGGTGAGTAAAGCCACAAATATTATTTTAAGCAGCATACCAGTGTCTGTGAGGGGAAAAAAAAGAGCTAATCACCATGAAAAATATTGGCAAGGGGATATACAAATTTCTTAGTATCCCGGATTGAAAAGTCATCTTCAATTTTATTAAATAACTTCAGTGTTCGTGGTGAACCTGGTCTGAATAGCTGTGAAGCCCTGGTGTCTAATGTTATATTAGTGCAGAGTTTTTTGTGGTTATTATATTCGCAAGTGATCTGACCTGTAGGTAAAAATGAAGACTAAAGGAAATTAGTTCTTTATTTTGTTCTCAGTACCTTGCCAGAAATATTCTTCCATGTTGTCCATTTTTCTGTGTAGTTATAAGAAACCATAGTGACAGTGTGTATTAGAAGGATAGAGACGAAAGGGTAGTGAATGAGCACCCCCACCCCCCACCCCCGAATCATTAAATCTTCATTCAGAGACTTCTGAGCCTTGGTTGTTGTCTGTAGACCTAACAATTTAAAAGCTCTTGGAATATGGCCAGGGGAAGGCATTTAGTGGATCCAATATTATATAAGGCATCAAAACTCCCATGAATCTCAAGAAGTTCTTTAGATAAACATGGTGAATGTATTTATGAACATTCTAGTTTCTTTCATCCTTATGCATGGAAAATGAGTCTTTTTCTCTCATATGGAAGAGCTCATTTCAATGTAGTCATGTGCTTCATAATGACACTTCAACCCAAGACAGGTCACAAATATAACAGTGGACCCCTAAGATTGTGTAACCTAGTGATGTCATAGCCAGCTTAGTTTGTGTGAGTGAGCTGTGTGATGTTTGCTCAGCAGTGGGATGGCAACAGCACAGCCCTTAGAACACGCCCCAGTTATGATTAAGCTGCAGGTGACTGTGAAAAACTTTGCGGCTGCTGTTCACTGCTGGCTCACGCCTGTAATCCTGGCTACTCAGTAGGTGGAGATCTGAGAATTGCAGTTCAAAGCCAGCCTAGTCAGCAAAGTCTATGAGACTCTTATCTCCAACAAACTAAGAAAAAGCTGGAAAAGGCACTGTGGCTCAAGTGGTAGAACGCTAGCCTTGAGCACAGAGAGGCTCAGGGATAGCACCCAAGACCCTGAGTCCAAGCCCCGGGACTGGGGATAAAAAGGACTACTGCCTGTAATTTCTTATAGTTTGCGGTTGGTTTTTGTCTCATGATAACTAGTTCAGGCACAGTTTAGACTTTTCAATTTTCAGGTTATACAGCATAAAAGCTTTTAGTATTTGTATTTAGTATTTGTATTTGACCATCTTTGAGATATATTATTTTTTCAGTGAAGGCTTTTGATGAGAAGACAAAGCGTGGATGTTTGACATTGTGTGTTTCATCCTGAGTAGTTGAGAAAGACCTCAGAAGTAAGATATTCAAGGGAAGAACTTTTCCAGGACAGGAATGAAATCACAGCTGCCCCTGCCCCATAGAGATGATGTTAATTTCCCCGACAGTGGGTAGGGTAGGTATAGGACTTCACAAATCACACCTGGCAGGAAAGAGCATCTTTTGAATATACAAAAAAATCCAGTACACGGGCTGTGTGTATGTGGGGAGCTTAAATTTAATTTGGAAGATTCATAACAAACTTGGTAAAATGTTGAAAAGTGACCACACTGAGTTCTATTTCCAGAGGAGATACTATTGTTTTTATGATGCTTCATGTAGGCCAGTGATTGAACTCTTGTCATCTGGGAGAAAGCTATTATCCTTAAGAGTTTGCTGTATATTCCCTGGGATGATTATTACAGACTTTGTTTTTCCATCTTGCTTTTTTGGGGGTCAGTCCTGGGCCTTGGACTCAGGGCCTGAGCACTGTCCCTGGCTTCTTCCCGCTCAATGCTAGAACTCTGCCACCTGAGCCACAGCGCCCCTTCTGGCCGTTTTCCATATATGTGGTGCTGGGGAATCGAACAGAGAGCTTCTTGCCACTAGGCCATATTCCCAGCCCTGTTTTTCCATCTTAATGTGATAAATGAATAATAAACAGCAATTCTCTTGGGTTGTTGTTTATTGGTTGCTCTATCACCTGCTTTCCTTCTTGCCACCACTAGAACTCTGCATTACATCAGTTTTTACCTGGCTCCTTGGGAGGGAACTCTGAAGGGGCACATTCAAACACACAGAACCAGATGGGGTTTTTGGTGAGTTACAGAAATAAACTCAGTTCTGCTTGTCCAATAACAAGACATCACCCAAACGCAGGCTTTGTGTTAAAAGATTCTGGAGAAAACCAGCTGATGCAGGATTATCTTAGGGAATGAGCTGGCTGGCCAAAAGGGCTTAGAAAGAAGATATGGCACTTCCCACCTGATTTGGCTGGAACCTCTGTTCGCCATGTGTGACTAAGACTTGTCACCCAGACATCTGTTTGCAGGACACAGTGAGACAAGTGTGACCTCAACTCAGTTCCTGTGGACACATGCCCATCCATTCAAGTTGACACTCTTGATGACAGGCTGAGTCTCAGAGCCAAGGGTCGGTAGCAAAGAAGCAAATTTGTGTTGTTTGTACTCACTGATGGCTTCTGCTAGAACTCAGGTCTTACTGGGGTTTTCCCAGGTAGCCTCTGTGGGAAGGCTTTGAGGACGATTTATTGAATGGCTTCTCACAGTAGGAGAGGCTCTTTGTGATTTACTTTCTATAACTAGGAGAGTTTTAAGTGCTAGCAATCTTAGGATTTGTCCCCTGGGCAGAGGGACTCCAGAGCTAGAAGCCTCATAAGGAATCCAGAATGAGCTGGATATGTCTAGACTGCAATCTTAGATCTGATACTAAATAATGGTGTGACTGTGATCAAATGAATGCACTTCATTTTTTCACCAGGAAAAAAAAAGACTAGAAATTCCTTCTCCATTGTACGATTTATGTAAATTGTTTGGCATATTAGTGTTTAGAGCTTAAATAATACTTCTGTTTTTTTTGTGTTGGTTTTTTTTTGTAAGTTTCTCAGAAAGACTAGGCAAATTCTCTTACCACTAAAGCTGCACCCACAGTTCATTAGTCTTTTTCTTACATTCCTTCCTCTGCTCCACAGAGGAACAAGTGGGAAATGTTGCAAAAGTTGCTCAGAACCTAAAGCTAATGTACATGGCGGTTAGTTAAACATCTGTACGTCATTTATAAAGATAATCTTGCATGTCAGTATCTCTTGGTGTTGTAGCAGTGGAATTTGGGGTTTTCATGATACCTAGTTTTGTCTCCAAAGTGTTCACCAAAATGACAGGGGAAACAGACCATTTAGACCGAAGCATACCGGGTAGAAAGACTTGGATTTATTGGGCATGGACTTAGTAAAGAGTGTCTTTACAGCTTCAATATGAGATGTTTACCAAAATGAGTGTCTTCTCCATCTGACTCGTAGACCTATTCAAATCAGATTTATTTATACAGTGATATTTATAACATAAAATTGGACAGTCATTATTATATCATCTTTGTCCTCAGTAGAAAGGCATATTTACCTTTTTTGTAAGATCAAGAGACGCTCTAGAAAACCAAAAGAAAATTTTCTTTTAAGAACCCCAAATAATTCATCAAAGCTATGTTTAGCAGATTTGCGTTAGCAATGGCAGAGACAAGGAAATAACAGCTGCTATTTGTGGCTTGATCCCTGTCATACCTGACTGTCTCTAAGAGAGTAACTTGGCTCGTCACTATGGCTACAGAATTCTACTTCAGGTTGTGTTCTTTGGATCTTCCATGAAGTATGCATAAAGCAGGCATATTTACAGAAAGGTTTCTCTGTCCAGCCAATGAAGAACGATGGGAATGGATACACCATTCAAGTGATAAGAACTCATTCATCAGTACCATTGGCCTCCTCAGCCTATTAGGTGTTGAAAAGATATGTCCCGGCCATCCCAGAGGACCATGCAGAGATCATCACAGACAGGAGAAGAAGGTTCAAAAGGAGGTTTATTAGTGGGGCCATAGTTCCCATGGGAGAGGGAGCTACATGGTGTCTGCACCTTATCCAGGTGGCAGCTTCTCTCTCTCTCTCTCGGGGTAAAGGGGAAGTAGATAGGTAGTGAGTAGGAGTGGCTCATTAGGTATGGGTGGATCTGGGGGCTAGTGGGAGGAGCTGAGGACCTGAGGGTAAGGAAATGCAAACAGGTATAAGAACCTCTGTGGTGTCATCCATGTAGAATAGGAAATGAAGAAAGCCACCTTGGCTTTTTCATTAACATGTTACACAATCTTGTGCAAATCATTTCCACATATGGCTTTTTACAAACTGGTCATATCATTGTAAGTAAGAGCTGGGCAATAACGACTTAGCATCTTAGTCAATTCTCTACCTAGCATAAATTCTAAACAGTACCAGATTTTGGGATTATTTTTGGGGGGGAGCAAATAAGGCAGACTTGCCCTGTATCCTCATGGAGTTTCTAGTTCCATGAAGATGACACCAAATGTTAATTTGAAAAGGACTTTCCATGTGGGATAAGCAAAATCAAGAGGAGTACATTTTGGAGCATATAACCTAAATCTATGAAATGTTTACAATATGGGAAGTTGTTTAAATGGTTTGGTGGTAGAGAAAGAAAACTATACTTATGTTTCAGAAATTCATAATAGAAGAAAATATGGCTCCTGAGAAAATCTGTAGGAATGGATACAAAGTTTGTTGGTTCCCTTTTGAATTTCTAAGAATTGATGGATAGGTAGATAAAGGTACACTGGTAGCTGATCTGCTGATATTCCAAATGAAAGAAACATGATATTTTTTTTCTTGGTCATGGGGCTTGAACTCTGGGCCTGGGCTCTGTCCCTGAGCTCTTCAGCTCTACCACCTGAGCCACTTTCTAAACATGATTTTTAATATAGAATGGACAGCCTGTTCTATATGATGATAGTCTATTCTATTCTATGAATAGTGAGATTAAAGTTGAGAACTTCTTGTGTGGAGTGTTTAACAGCTACAGGTAAAAAGTGAGACTAGAAGCCATCTGGTGGTGGCTCAGTTATAATTCTAGCTTCTTAGGAGATTGCAATCTGAAGGTTGAGATTCAAAGCCAGCCTAGGCAGGAATTTCCATGAGTCTCTCACCTTCAATAGCCACCAAAAAGCCAAAGTAGAGCTGTGGCTCAAGTAATAGAAAGCCAGCCTTGAGCAAAAAAGTTAAGGGGCATTGCCCAGGCCCTGAGGTCAAGCCCTAGTATGAGCATACACAGAAAGTAGATACTTCTTAAGGTATCCTCTATACTTATGAAATGACTATTTACAAAATGGGAGTAAATGCCAACAAGCGCAAGTAGCCCTCATTCCCAAGTGGGAGCAGTACAGATCCTGGTGATGGATTGAGGTCGCCCCAGTATGGTGATGGACGTAAATGGTCACGCTTGCTTTGAGATAGAGCATTCTTCCCCCTGGTGTCAGAGCCTTTGTGTTCCTTTGCTAATCCAGTGGATTTGAGCATATAAAACTCCATGTCATGCTGTATACATTTTCAATGATATAGAGAACAGAAACAGTTTTACCTTAAGAAACTTGAATAAGCAACTTGAGATGGTGAATGTTATGGAAATGAAAATGGCAGATATTCTCCACTTCCTGTGACACAGAACAGGGCACAGTGATGAGGGTGCCCCCACGAATGTCCCCAGTAAGTCTTTCTGAGGCCTAATGAATCCAACAGGCTGGACATGACATGCTCAGTGACTTTTCTGCTGAGAGTGGACAAGGACAAGTTGCCTTTTGAAGGGGTGTTCTTGTTCTCTTTTGTCTGCCTTGTTTACAAATGAAGAAGCTAATTCTTCCAATTCTTGCTCTGTGATGCTTGGCTTGGAACTTGAGGCCTTTTCCTTGCTTCATTTAAACCACTCCTCCAGTTCCTTTTTTTTTTTTTTTTGGCTTTTGAGTTATCTTTGGATAGTCTTTTGGGCTGGCCAGCCCTCCCCTTCCTCTATCTCTTCCACCTTTCTCCCTTTTCCTCTGCCCTTTTCACTCTTCTTCCCCTTTAACTCCTCCTCCCCTCCCTCCCCTGCTTTTCATTTGATCAGGTGGTCTCAAGACTGTGCTCCTCCCTACCTCTGTTCCCCAGTATCTGGGAAACAGAAGTGTGTCACGATGTCTGGCTTCCTTTCCCTTTCTCACTGTAGTAATTCCGTTGGTAATTATGTAAAAGGATACCAATACTATATGGAATTTCAATTCACTGTACCTTATTCGATGTGTGGGAGCAAGCATTCTTTCAAGGCCACAGTCTGCTCTGCTTCTGATTGCTTTGTAAGGGTGTAAAATCAACACTGTGACATGACCAAAATGGAAGCCATCCAAGACCTATCATGAAAAACTGTTTGGGTGCCCTCCTTACCATGTTAGAGACTTTCTGGGGTGGTTTGATGGAAGTGGAGAATGTGAAAACTGTTTATGGATGACTCTGAGCTGCAGGCTGAAACCTGAAACCCAGGATATGACTGGCTACACCTAGAAGCATTGCTACCTAACCTGGCTTGCCAAGATGGGTGAAGTTTGGTGGGGTGGTTTAAAGTGCCATGGAATTTCACAATGCCCCCATCCCTCCCCAATTTGTGTTAACAATGGTGATTCTTACGTGGAGATAGGAGGAACTGAGCTAAATAGGAGTTCACTGCTCCACCAGTTTCTTCCCAATTGAATTGCGAGCTATCCCTTGTCTTCTTTGGTGATGGACAAAATCAGTAGAGAAAGCAAATAGTTTCTCCAACCCATCAGCTCTAAGATACCTGAAATGCAGTCAATGTTGCACTTGTGTATAGTAGATAGAGCCACAGCCATGAACTTTGGGCTAGTATTCCAACAGCTAGAATAAGTGGAATTAATACTGTCATTCAACTTACTGTGGAACTTCTTCCCCTCAAAATTTGGAATTTCTATGAGTACAGGATAATTTGGAATTGCGATGACACTTCTGACGTCATTGCATCCAGAGATGTCACTGCCTCGTCAGTTGAAGGCCTTATTCTCTTCACGAATGGTAGTTGAAATGTATTCATTTCCCTTCATAATGTGTTCCTTACATTGATCACTAGATTCATGCAGTTTTTGTTATAAGGGCATACTTATAGGTTTTGACACCTAAAATGTAAAAAAAAAATTATAATTTCAATTTATAGGCGTTCTGGTCTTCATTATGGACATGAAGCTTTAATTCTTGTATTTAAAATATATTCACACGTTATAAAATACAATGATCATATTTACTCTAATTGAGTAAATTGTAGCAAGCTCTGGCTTGTACATTATGGTATAACTGGGAGTCAGAATATATGTCTAGATAGTCTTCTTTGTTATCGGTTCCTCTCGCCTCTTCTCCCACTCTTCTCACCGCTTTTCCTCCTCTTCCTTCTCCCTTTTCTTCCAAAAGAGCTCAATGTTCCTCACTGAAAGTGAGGAACATATTCCTTAATCTGTTAGCACTAGAAAGTTGGGGAAATGCACAATGTAACCCACTGTGATATACATCACAAACATCAACATCTCTCACCCCATCCGTCTGCCTTAAAGTCTGAGATTTTTTTTAAAGCCTTTAAGTCATCACAGTTTTTGACATGTTTCTGTGCATTTTTTCATTTTTCTTTGTGCTTTTTTACTTTTTGGTGCCTGCACCAGGGCTTGTACACAGGTCCTGAGTGCTATCCCTTAGCCTTTGCACTCAAGGATAGTGGTCTACCACTTGAACCACAGCTCTGTTTCCTGATTTTTTGGTGATTAATTGTAGATAAGAGACTTTCTGGTGCATGCTTTCTTTGAACCTTGATTCTCAGAAATCATTCTCTTGAGGATTACAGACATGAGCCACTGGCACCTTGCTCCTTTGAGCTTTTATTCTTCACACATACGCACATAGAGTCTTGTCAACAAGTTGCTGCTGCCATTAACTTTTTAATATAGTTATTGTTAACACTAGAGTTTTGTTGAGCAGTTAATGTTTAGCTGGCAAAATAGTATCTGCAACATAACTTTCCCCAAAATTACAATGTCCCTTAGTATCTGAAGTGGGTTGGCTCTACAACCCATGTGGCTAATGAAGTTCTTTTGATATAAAACAGTATAATATTTGCATATAAACTACAAACATCCTTCATATACTTTGTCTTCTCTAGATTGCTTACAGTAAGTAATATAATTGAAATAATGTGTAACTAGATTTTATACCATATTATAGGGCATTATGACAAGAAAACAGTGTGAATGTGTTTTAGTACAGATGCACTGCTTTTCCCTTAAAGATGTACAATCTGTAATTGGTTGAATTTGCATATGCAGAGTATTTATTTGTGCATTATTTATAGAAACTATGGTGTAAGAAAGTTGGTCTTTGGTAAAATGATGATGGTTCTATGTTGAAACTGAAATGGAATCCAGGAGGAGACTGTGAGTTTTGTGTCTGCATTTAAATGACAGGCAAGATCTTGAGAAATTACTAATATTGTAGCCAATATTGACTGAGAAATCCAATGCATTTCACAGAGAGAGTGTAAATCTGGCCACATTGTAACGAGTACAACAGAAGGAAAATTGAAAGACTATCTTGTTCCCATTGAAATGAATGTCCACTGTCATCAGGTGTTTGAGCAGGGAGTTGTGGATAGCTCTTTGGCCAAGCAAAGCACATTTTATACGTGTCTGGTAGGACATGCAATAGAATGACACAGCAGCTCTACAAGCTATTGAGCTTTGTTGAGTGATAGTTTTCCCTTCCGTATATCGTTTCAAACTATGGGCTTCAAGGAAGTCTGGAACATAAAAATGACTTTTTGTTTTGACAGACCTGGGGCTTGAACTCAGGGCCTGGGCACTGAGTATCTTTTGCTCAAGGCTGGCACTCAGCTCTACTCTGAACTATCTGGTGGTTGGAGCTTAGTGTCTTGTAGACTTGTCCTGCCCAGGCTTGCTTTGAACTGTGATCCTCAGATCTCATTTCTGAATAGCTAGGATTGTAGGCATAGGCCACCAGTACCTGACTTCCTGACTTTTTCTCCTCTGTCCTTTGTCCTCCTCCTCAGGCCCCCTTCCTTCCTTCCTCCTCCTTTTTTCATCTTTCTTCTTTTTTCCCCTTTTCTTCATTGCTTTGCTTTCTGAGAGAAGTCAATGATCAGCCAACCATGAAATGGGAAAGTGGACCAAATAAGGCTGGATAATTTATTTGAGCCAAACAGAGGTATTATAATCTATTAAAAATATTTAGCCAAACACACTGTATCTGTGACTTTATCTCCTATCCCTTCAGACTGTCTGGTAGTTGCCCAGTACCTGAGGCAGGAAGGCGGACCCGTGTGCCTGAACTTTCCAGTCATGTCTTTGCAACTGGTAGTTTTTAATAAAAGAAAAACTCTAACATTGTGAAATTACATCAGTGAAGAAACCATAGCTTTTTATGTTCTTGTATATGCTTTTCTTCTGTGCAACGTTATTCAATGCCCTAAATTTCAGCTAATTTTGAAATATTTTCTTGAATATTGAGATTAGTCTGGAAATCAGGCTAGGAATAAATGAAGTGCTGGTGTGGTAATAAAATTTATCTTACCATTTTATGAATATGAAAATGTCTAATTTTTATAACACAAGGTATCTTTGGATTAAGAAGTCTAGGACATTTTATTCTTTTACACCTTTTTTTAAAAGCAGGAAAACCTTTGCTTCCACCATCAGTCTTGAAGCAGAAATCCCAGAAAAGAGAATTTTATAATCAGTCACAAAGAATTCCTACACGCTTCATGTATCCCTTCCTCATCATTTCCCATTTCTTAGGAGTCTCCACATTGTTTAATTGTAATCATGTGCAACTAGCATTTTAAAGCTTCGCACTGCTTTCACATTTATGGGATATGATGAGAAGATTAAGAATGGTTGAAACTTAAGAATAAATACAGGAAACTTAATAGTAGATGTAGAAATGCGACTCCACCAGGCTTTCATGGAGCACACATTACCTCAGTGGGCTTCATGTTGTGGCCATCCATATATAGAAGAACAACCTAGAAGGTGCACTGTCCCAAACAACCCTCATTCTAGTCAGGCCCCTCTCCTGTACTCTGCTTTGCAATTCTGTAGCAGGAATCTAAATTCTGGTTTCCTTCCATTGCATTGGTGTTGTTTGACCTGACTTTCCCTCAGCTTGGAACTTACGCATATGGGACTCAGGTGGCAGGGCCCTGCCTTTCCAGGGCCTGCACTTAGTATTCAATCTATTGTGGAGCAGAGGGATGTTCATGACCCATAGCAAAACACCTCCCACGTCCCATAAAGTGACATGTTGTTTCTATTAAGGGATCATTTTCTTAAGTGAAATCATGACCAGTCATGATGGCATGGAAGTATACAGAGGCCAAGTGACTATGTGTTACTTTAATTACCAAAGAAGTAACTATTATGATTCCATAATGGTTCAAAGAAGAATTTTAAGACTGAAACAGTGGTTTTATTGTTTCTTTAGTTCAGAAGTAATTGAAATGGAATATGTAAATAGAGTCAAAGTGGACTTTTCCAAGTGAGAAAGAGAAGTCAATTGCACTTCGAAAGAAACTATATGACTATAGCAAGAAAGACATCGCCAATTAACAAATATTTATTTTCCTTTGCTATTCTCTGCTATTTATCCTGTTACATAGTAGTGGAATGAATTAGGAAGAGAGTGATGTAGAGTGCATGGTTTTCCATTGCAACACAAACTCTATCTATCTATCTATCTATCTATCTATCTATCTACCTACCTACCTACCTACCTACCTATATTTTTGCTGTTCCCGGGGTTTGAACTCAGGCTTGGACACAGTCCCTGAGCTTTTTTTGCTTAAGGCTAGCACTCTGTCACTTGAGCAATAGCTCTACTTCCAGCTTTTTGGTGGTTAATTGAAGAGAAGAGTCTCACAGAGTTTTCCTGTCCAGGCTGGGTTAGAACCTCGATCCTCAGATCTCAGCCTCCTGAATAGCTAGGATTACTGGCTACAGCCACTGGCTTCCAGCTTACTTTCCCTATAGTCTTAAACTATATAGGAATCAACTCTTTGGTAAGCTTTTTTCCATTTTTATGTTTATATTACTAATGATTATTTTGTCTCTATTTTCCTATCTTATGATTATTTAATTATAAGACAATTGTTTATTTTTTATTTGATTAGTTATTTAAAGGACGGGTCTTTGGGGCTTTATATCATAGGATCCAAAGGTAGCACTAATGTCTGTGAACCTTAAAATTATACTACCACTTTTTTGATGACCAAAGCTCATTAGAAACTGGAGCCTGTGGCTCAGGCCTGTAATCCCAGATCCTCATGAGATTGGAGGATTGTGCTTTGAAACCCGCCCTGGGCAGGGAAGTCCATGACATCCATCCTCCATGAACCACCAAAGTACCAGAAATTGTGCTATTTCTCATGGGGTAGCAGGCCAGCATGGAGTGACAAAGCTAAGGGACATAGCCCAGTCTCTGAGTTCAATTTTCAGTGCTGGCTCAAAAACCAAAACCCCACCAAAACACAAATGACCTGAAAGACTCTAGTCCCTGTGCGTAGGAACTAATAATTTGTCCTACTACTGTGAAGGGAAGAGCTTCTGAGTTCTTACAAAAACTATCTTTAAGTATTTGTGCAAAGGAGTTGCCATTTGACAAAGCAGTTTATGAATATGGCCCATCTTAACCCACCTCACCCCTTTCAACATTCTTGCCCCTCCTTCCTCTGCCCAGCCCTTCCGTTTTCTTACTTTTGTAGTATGTACAATGAATTCTTGACTACAATTCCCCCCTTCCCCTTCATTTGTCCCCCGCTCTCCCCTTGCCCCCACTTGATGAGCTGCTGTTTGTCACCCTTATGCTTTGGGAAGTAATGATAAGCACCACCCCCCCGCCGCCAGTACTTCCTCAGAACTTTCTAGATTCCTAAGAGTGGTCATTGTAAATGTCTAACACAAGAATAAATAGGATAGCAAGATATGAGAGGGTTAAAGACATGCTTTAATCATAATCTTTGTGATTCGAATAAAGAAATGTTGTTGAATAAAGACACTGCACATTCCTGTTGGATATTTCTCACAGAGTGAACACAGTGCTGTCCCAACTCTTTTACTATTTTTAAGTTTTTGGCTCATCACTGGTATTTGTTTCATAATCTAACAAAAAGATCACGTGTCTCTTGCTAGCAAAAGCTGCAGAGGAGGGAATGCTTATTCTATGAGTAGAGAGAGAAGGAAGGCTGGAGAGATGTTTGTGCTTGTGGAGAAGCTTATTTTATTTTTTTTTAATAAACGCAGGCCATGTTTGCCACCTCCCGAATTTTGCGCTACTCTTTTCGCTGTCCTAGCTTTGACTTAGTTTGTTTTATGTTCTCGTTTGGTTAGTTCCTTGAACATCCCATCTAATTTCCATCTTATTCATTTTTGTGTTGCAGCTTCTGACAACTGTCTTGAGTCCACACTTCTCTAGATTTTTATACCTAGCAGCCATTTGGCTTCTACTTTTCCTGATCTCTCTCTTCCTCTCTCACTACCTGTGCCTAATGTTGAGGTTATAGTATCCAAAATAGCTCAGGCCTCAGCCACCTTGGTGTGTTCATGCTATCTGTCCCTACCTGCCTCAGTGTCTGTACCTTTTGGCTGGTTTCACTCAGATTATGGCCAGAGAATGGCTGAAGTAAATAACAGGAAGGAAGAAAGGAAATGTATGGTGATTAGCAGTTCTTTGAGGGAAATGTTTACCTTTATTCACAAACAGTGTATGTGTTGGTAGTTTTCCTATTGCCAGAGAAAGAGAGTGTTGATTCTAAATGTTAGTTTTTAACATGAGAATCTTAAGCATTATATGTTATAACTCTCAGAAATGTTAGGTGTTTCAGAATCATTAAAAAATATTTATTGTCTTTTTTCTCCTTTATTGTCAAAGTGAAGTACAGAGGGGTTACAGTTTCATATATAATGCAGTGAGTACATTTCTTGTCAAATATGTTAGCTCCTCCTCCCCTCCACATGCCTACCTCTTCCCTCCTGCTTCCCCTTCCACCCACGAGTTGTATGGTTGGTTTACACCAAATTGTTTTGTGAGTATTGTGTTTGGAGTTGTTTGTATTTTTATCCTTTGTCTATTGATTTTGATATTTACTTTCTCTTCCCTAGCTCTAATACACGTATATACAGTATCCAGGGTGCTCAGATGAGATACAGTGATAGTGGGGGTAAAACCACAGGAAGGGAATACGAGAGAAAATAAAAAGGGTACGGATTCATATCGCATGTTGAAAATAATTACAATAATGATATACCACTTGTTTCCATAACATGGAGCTCATTTCACTTAGCATCATCTTAAGTGTCCATAAGGGCATAGCTATTGGGCTATTATGACTTCGGCTTTGACTAGCCTAAACATGTACTAATTATTCCAAAAAAAATTTACTATGTGAAGTGAGCCAGACCTAAAGAAACATAGACTGTATTGTTTTCCTCATAGGAAAAACATTTTTTTTCTTATTTATTGTCAAAGTGATGTACAGAGAGGTTACAGTTGCATATGTTAGGCATTGGATACATTTCTTATACTGTTTGTTACCTCCTCCCTCACTTACCCTCCCCTCCCCCTGCCCCTCTCCCCCCAGAGTTGTTCACTTGGCTTACACCAAACAGTTTTGAAAGCATTGCCTTTGTAGTCGTTTGTCTTTTTATCTTGTATCTCTCGGTTTTGGTATTCCCTTTCACTTTCCTAATTCTAATACCAGTATATACAGTTTCCAAAGTACTCAAATAAGATAAACTGATAGTGAAGGTACAACCGCAGGAAGGGGATACAAGAGCATCATCAACAGTAGAAGCTACAGTTACACATGGCATGTTGAAAGTAATTACAGCAGTGATATAACAGTTGTTTCCATAAAATGGAGGTTGTTTCACTTAGCCTCATCTTATGTGTTCATAAGAGTATTGCTGTTGGGCTCTTGTGATCCTCTGCTGTGACTAGCCTAAACCTGAGCTAACTATTCCCTATGAGAATAGGGAATCCTATTCATAGCATAGAATCCATGTTTCTTTGGGTCTGGCTCACTTCACTTAGGATAATTTTTTCCAAGTCCTTTCATTTCCTTACAAATGCGGCAATGTCATTCTTTGAGACAGAGGTATGAAATTCCATTGTGTATATGTACCACATTTTCCTGATCCATTCATCTACTGAGCGTTACTGGGTGGGATCCATATTTTAGCTATGCCAAATTGTCCTGTGATGAATATTGTTGTGCTGGTGGCTTTTGTGTGTTCTTCTCTGTGGTCTTTGGGTAGATGCCAAATGTGGGGCTGCTGGATCATAAGGGAGCTCTATGTTTACCTTCTGAGAAATCTCCATACCACTTGCCAGAGTGGCTGAACAAGTTTACATTCCCACCAACGATGAAGTAGGGTTCCCTTTTGTCCACATCCCCTCCAACATTTATTATTGTTAGTTTTCTTGATATAGGTCATTCTTACTGGGGTGAGATGGAATCTCAATGTTGTTTTGATTTGCATTTCTTTTATGGCCAGAGATGTAGAGCACTTTTTCATATGACTCTTGGCCATTCTCATTTCCTCACCAGAGAAGTCTCTTTGTAAGTCTTTAGCCCACTTGTTGAGGGGGCTGTTGGTTCTTTGCGGTTTTGTTTTGGAGGAATTTAATTTTTTGTAGTTCTGCATATATTTTAGATATGAGGTCTTTGTTCATTGTATGGCTGATAAAGATCTTTTCCCAATCTGTAGGCTTTCCATTCATCTTGTGAGCTATGTCCTTTGCCCTGCAGAAGCTCAGCAATTTGATGCAATCCCATTTGCTCGTCCTTTTTGTGATTTGTAGCATTTATGGCTCTTTGTTAAGGAAGGTCTGTCCTGTGCCAAGGAGCCCAAGTGTTTCTCCTACTTCTTTTAGTGCTTTCAAGGTATCTGTTATAATTTGAAGATCTTTGATCCATGTGGAATTGATTTTGGTGCAGGATGATATATAAGGATCTAATTTTGCTTTGTTGTGGGTGTTGAACCAGTTTTGCCATCACCATTTGTTAAAGAGGCTATCTTTCTTCCATCGTATTTTTTTAGCTCCTCTATCAAAGATTAAGGGGGCTTAGTTCTGTGTGTTCACTGCTGGATCTTCAATTCTGTTCCATTGGTCTTCAGGCCTGTTCCATTGCCAATTCCAAGCTGTTTTTATAGCTATAGCTTTATAATACAGCTTGAAGTTTGGTATTGTAATTCCTCCGGCATTGTTCTTTCTGCTTAGGATTGTTTTTGCTAGTCGGGGGGTCATTTATTTTTCCATATAAATTTCTGGATTGCTTCCTCAATTTCATTAAAAAATGGTGTTGGGATATTAGTGGGTATTGCATGGAATTTGTAGATAGCTTTTGGCAATATTGCCATTTTGACTATATTAATCTTCCCAATCGAGGAGCATGGGAGGTTTTTCCATTTCCTTAGTTCTTTTTTTTTTTTTTTCCAAATTTTTATTATCAAAGTGATGTACAGAAAGGTTACAGTTTCATATTTTAGGCACTGGATACATTTCTTGTACAGTTTGTTACATTGTCCCTCATACCCCTCTCCCTCCTCCCCCTTTCCCTTACCCCCCCCCCCCCCACGGAGATGTTCAGTTCACTTACACCAAACAGTCTAATCATAGAGGTCTTTCACTTCTTTGGTTAAGGTTATTTCTAGGTATTTTATGTTTTTGAGACTATTGCAAAGGGAGTTGCTTTCCTGACTTCAGCCTCTGTCTTCGTGTTATTAGCATATAGAAAGGCTGTTGATTTTCGAAGGTTTATTTTATATCCTGCAACTTTGCCAAAGTTTTGGATCTGCTCTAGTAGCTAGGGAGTAGAGTCTATGGTGTTCGTTAGGTATAGAATCATGTAATCTGCAAAGAGAGAAAGCTTAACTTCATCTTTTCCTATTTGGATCCCCTTTTTGTTTTCTTCTTGCCTAATTGCTCTGGCTAGGAATGTTAAAGAGGAGGGGAGAGAGCAGACATCTCAATCTTGCTCCTGATTTTCAAAGGAATGGCTTTGGCTTTACACCATTTAGAATTATGCTTGCTGTTGGTTTGTAATAAACTGCCTTTATTATATTCAGGAATGTTCCTTGGAATCCCAATTTCTCCAGGATTTTTATCATAAATGGGTACTGGATTTTATCGAACGCCTTTTCTGCATCCAGAGATATAACCATGTGGTTCTTTACCTTGCTCTGGTTGATGTGGTGGATTACATTAATTGACTTGCGTATATTGAACCAACTTTGCATCCCTGGGATGGATCCAGTTTGAACATGGTGTATGATATTTTTGATGACCTGTTGAAGTCGATTGGACAGAATTTTGTTGAGAATTTTTGCATCTATGTTCATCAGGGAAATCGTTCTATAGTTCTGTTTTGTTGATGAGTCCCGGCCTGGTTTTGGGATGAGGGCTATACTGGCTTCATAGAATAAGTCTGGTAGTGAACGTTCTCTTTCAATTTCATTGAAGATTTTGAAAAATATTGGTGTGACTTCTGTTTGGAAAGCCTTGTAGAATTCTGCTGTGAATCCATCTGGACATGGGCTTTTCTCTGATGGGAAATCACTTATTGCTGTTTCTATTTCAAGGCTGGGTATGAGTCTGTTTAGAAGGTTTAAATCTTCATGGTTGAGTTTGGGGGTATCAATTTTTTCTAGAAAATCATCCATTTCTTCCAGGTTCTCGAATTTGTTGGCACAAAGGTTTGCAAAATAGTCCCTTATTGTGTTCTGAATTTTGGTTGTTTCTGTGGTGATGTTACCTGTTTTATCTCGGATCTTGTTTATGTGGGTGTGCTGCCGTCGTTTTTTGGTCAGGTTTGCTAGGAATTTGACTATCTTGTTAATATTCTCAAAGAACCAAGTCTTTGTTTTGTTGATTGTTGCGATGGTTTTTTTTCTCCCTCTCAAGTATATTTAATTCTGATTCGATTTTAATTATTTGCTTCCATCTATTGACTTGGGGGTATGGCTTCTTGTTCTCTTTTGAGAAGATTAAGGTGATTCCGTAAGTTGTTGAGTTGCTGTTTAT
The DNA here is from genome assembly GCF_023159225.1 of Perognathus longimembris pacificus. Classification (NCBI taxonomy): domain Eukaryota; kingdom Metazoa; phylum Chordata; class Mammalia; order Rodentia; family Heteromyidae; genus Perognathus; species Perognathus longimembris. Next base: position 177,767 of record NW_025959862.1, on the reverse strand, counting down.
CCAGATTGTTGGTGTAGGCACTCAGATATAAATTTTCGTCTGAGTACTGCCTTTGCTGTGTCCCAAAGGAGGTGGTACTTTGTGCACTCACCTTGTTTGAATGCCATAAATATTGAATTACTGGTCTAATTTCTTCAATGACCCACTGATGGTTCAGCAGTGTGTTGCTTAGTCTCCATGGATTGTATCATTTTGTGTGGTGGCTGTTTGAGTTGAGCTTTAATTTTAATCTATTGTGGTCTGAGGGAAGGCAGGGAATGATTTTGATACTTCTGAATTTGTACAGATTTTCTTTGTGCCCTCAGATGTGGTATATTTTGGAGAATGTTTCATGGGCTGCTGAAAAGAATGTGTATTCTGGTATTGCTTGATGGAATATTCTGTAGATGTTGGTTAAGTCTAGTTGGTCTATGCAGTTGATTAGTTCTGTGGATTCTTTGGTCAGTTTTTGGCCTGTTGGTCTGTCCAGAGGTGACAGTGGAGTGTTAAAGTCTCCAACAATCAATGTGTTTGGGACTATGAGTGATTTTAGAGTCAGTAGTGTTGGTTTGATGAAGTTGGGTTCTTCTGTATTTTGTGTGTGGATATTTAAGATGGTTATATCCTCCTGTAGGAGACATCGCTTTATTAGTATGTAGTAACCTTCTTTGTCTCTTCTTACCATTTTTCATTTGAAGTCGATTTTATCTGATGCTAGAATTCCACTCCAGCCTGCATTTGGGGGCCATTTATTGGTAGATTTTATTCCAGCCTTTCACCTTTAGAAGAAGTTTGCTTTTGCTAGATAGATGTGTCTCTTGGAGGCAGCAGAAAGACGGATCTTGATGTTTGATCCAAGTAATGAGCCTATGTCGTTTGAATGAAGAATTAAGTCCATTAATGTTGAGAGTTAGGTTTGAGAGATGATCATTTGTCCTTTCATTGTAGCTATCTTGTTAAAAGCTGTGTCTTCCCAATTCTTGATCTAATGTTCTGGTTTTCTATTTAGGGTTCATTTCTCTGTCTGTATTGGGATCTTGATTATTTTCCCTGTATAGTACATCTTTGAGGATTTTCTGTAAAGCTGGTTTGGTGGAGATACATTCTTTCAGTTTTTCCTTCCTGTGGAAGACTTTTATTTGACCTTCAGCTATGAATGAGAGTTTAGCTGGGTACAGCATTCTTGGTTGATATTTATTATTATTTAGGGTTTGGCATACCTCATTCCAGGATCCCCTTGCTTTTCATGGTCTCTGCTGAGAAGTCTGGGGTAATTCTGCTTGCTTTTCCTTTATTTGTGATTACTTTCTTCTCCGTAACATCTTTAAGGATTCTTTCCTTGGACTCTACTGATCCTGTTATGATCACAATGTGTCAGTGGGATGTCCTATTCTGATCTGGTCGCTTTGGGGTTCTAAATGCTTCTTGTATCTGTATCGGCCTACCTTCCTGGATAGTTGGGAAGTTCTTGGCTAATATTCTGTTAAATAGGTTGCATATTCCATTAACTTCTTTCTCCTGGTTTTTCTCAATTCCTATTCGCCTCAAATAGTGCTTCCTGCTTGTGTCTTGGAGCTCCTGGAGTGATCTGTTTTATCGATTGGATTGGTTTTGTATTTTTGTGTGACATTTCTCCATAGATTCTAGGGAATCTTCAGCTCCTGAGATTTGATCCTCTGCTTCACCTACTTGAGACTGTAGGCTAGTTACTTGATTTTGAATCTCTTTTCCTTCAGACTGGTCTTTCCTGATGATTTCCATGTCCTTGCTAGAAGTATCTCTTAGGTCCTGCATGGACATCTTTACATTATTAATTTGGATTTGAGTGCTGTCTCTCAAATCTTTTAGCTGGGTAGTTATCTTTTCATATGACTCTTGAAGTTCATTTATCTTTCTCTTTGTTGAGGCCATGAAATCATCTATTACTTTATGGATGGATTGATGTATGGATGGATTCAAACTTTTCATTTAACATGTTTATCATTAGACTTTGTAGAGCATTTTGAGGGTTCTCTTCTATGTCTTTGATTGACTGCTCTGCTTCCTGCTTGTTTTGAGTGGGAGATATGACTGCATTGTTTGCCATCTTGTGTTTCTTCTGCCCATTTGGATTGGGAATGCCTATCTAAGAACACCTGTGAGCACTGTTTAAGATCCAAAGCAGGCCTTACCAAGCACTGATGTGTAAATCTTAGAAGTTCACAATTATACACAGATACTTGGTATAACTGTATATAAAATTAGATTTGGTGTTCCTAAAAATACAATTTCAAAAGAACAACCAATCCTGTATTCAATAGTTAATAAGTACTGTTAAATATTATGAGCTGGATTTCTCTATAAACCACTTTGATTCACTTGGATTGAACAGGGATATCCTCTATCCAATAACCCAGCAATGATATTCATAGGCAGCATCATCACTGTCATGCAGATCTCCAAGAGCAGAGGCAGCTTGGCATCAAGTACGGAGACCTTTGTGTAGAGGACAGCACAAGAGGGGAGCCTTCGCCATATGATTGGTTTCCGGGAACTTCAAAAACAAGTAACGTGTAAACACTTTGAACTCCCTCTGTCCAACCTCATACCTGACACACTCATGAAACCGCACATGAACAAAAAATTCCTCACAGGCGAGCCGACTCTCTCTCTCTCTATTTCTCTCTCTTCCTCCCCGCCACCCCCACATGCTCACTATAACACACTGTGCCGGGTCCTCCTGGATCTACATCCACATACCTATTTGCACATATGCAGACTTAGGCTTAGGAAGCACACTCTTGTACAGCATCAGGAACACACGCATGTAGGCAAGCAGGGGCACACACACGCACACGTGAGCGCACCCAGTACACAGTGGCTTGGAAGGTGCTAAGGGTTTTCGAGGACTGTGTCCTACTTGCTCAAGTCCAGGGTGTTGTTCTTGTGGTGGGCGTGGCTAAGGAGCCCAGCGCTGCTTACTGGACAGTCCATTGGCACTTCGGCCTCCCCTTGCTGTCCTCACCAGTCTCCCATTCCCTGAACCATGCAGCTTCGGAGACCTGGGTAGCAACAAACTCTTCGGGAAAGCAATCAAGGCAGAAATGTCAATGTAACAGGACCACATGATTACGCCCCAGTAGTGCCCCCAACCAAGGATGGCATTCGTTACCCTTCAGGTCTACACCCTAAAGCTCAGCGCTGCGCGCAGAGAATGGGGCAGGCCTGTGCCCCAGAATCCCTTGCCTCTTCTCCCTTCTACTTGGTCCCAGGGTGGTGGGGCGCCCAACCTGGCCTTCCTAGCCACGACCTGCCATCTGCAGCTGAGTTCCTGAGGCTTGTCCCCTGCACACATACCTCCTTTGCTGATAACTCCCTCCGAGTTCTCTCTCCTAGCCCTCCTGTCCCTGCCTTGCTGCTCTGGACTGCTTTCAACTCACACATGCCTCTGCGTCACTGCCTCTTTGCCTCTGCCTCTGCTTCCCAATTTCCCCCTCCTCCTCATGAGGTTCACAGGCTGCACACCTCCCCATGCACCTCTTCACTTCTTCAGGGGAAATGACAACTGCCTTACCCTGGCCTAGCCCTTCTTATCTTCTCCAAATCTCCCTCTGCTCTCACCCTCTGCACACCTGGGATCTCTCAGTCCTCTGGTGAACACCAATCCCCATTTATCTAATCTGTTGTCTGCCTGCTCTGTGCCCAAGCCCCTCTGCTCCTTTTCTGTGCACAGGAGGTTTGTGACAAAGGTAGGAGGGAAGTGGCACTCCTTTCCTGCCTTCTGGTTTTATGACTGACATCCGATTGGTCTGAAACGGCCTCTGCCCCCTTGGCCAAGACCACCTGAAGACCTTGCCTGGCTTGCTAGGCAGCAGCCCTGTGTTTTTCTGAGCAGGAAGGACTGCACATATGCGACCCACTATGCAGAAAAGCCTCCAGGGGGTGGCCGGATGTTTTGTTTCTCCATTCCTTGCCACTTTGTTGATGTGTGCTTTCATTTGCATTCCAACAGGAACAGCCTTAAGGGAGGGGTAGTGAGGCTGCTTAGAGGTAGGCAGTTGGTGCTCACAGGCCAGCAGGGCCTCCCGGTGCCTCACTAACAGTGCATTTGCACCTGGGGTGCTTGGAAGCCTCTGGGCAGTGCCCATATGGTTTGGAGCTCTGTGACATGGCCAGGTACTAGGCGCCTCCTGCTGACTTGAGCCAGTGTTCCAACTGGAGTTGCCATAGCAAAAAGGGCACAGGGCCCCTTGGGGGTTTGCTGTAAGTTCTCACTAGTTCTCACAGGCCTTCGGGGATGCACAGGATGTGTAGAGCCGCACATCCCTCCCCTGACCATTCTGCTGGGAACGGCTTGGGCCAGGGTCCTAGGCAAATACACTTTCCACCTCCCCTCCTGCTCCATCTTCCCACATCCTGGTTGAACCCGTGTGACACAGCTCCCCACCGCCTCTGCCCTTGCCAGTCCTGGAAGTGGCTGGTGTATGGATCCGCCACCTCTCTCACAATCAACCTCATCTCTCTTGCTCAGAGCATAAGGGAGATACAAGGATAGCAGTTCAGCGAATCTGGGCATCTCCTTCCTGCGCTAGTGTCTGCTTAACTCTTGTCTTCCCGCTTGCCTTGGCCTCTCTGGCCCAGATCCCTGCCTGCTACTTCCTGCTATTGAGCAGCCAAGTATTATACTGGCTAGAGGCAGGAACTGGCAATCCTGGTGCCCGTGGCTCACAGCCATATGTTTTAGGCTCCTTCAGGAAGCTCTGCTAAGACACCAGGGAAAGGGATATCTGACCCTTCCCTGCCGTGACCAAGGCACACTAGCACCCAGCAATGATATTCATAGGCAGTATCATCAATGTCATGCAGATCTCCAAGAGCAGAGGCAGCTTGGCATCAAGTACGGAGACCTTTGTGTAGCGGACAGCACAAGAGGGGAGCCTTCGCCATATGATTGGTTTCCGGGAACTTCAAAAAACAAGTAACGTGTAAACACTTTGAACTCCACTGTCCAACCTCATACCTGACACACTCATGCAACCGCACATGAACAGAAAATTCCTCACAGGCGAGCCGACTCTCTCTCTCTCTCTTTCTCTCTCTCTTCCTCCCCGCCACCCCCACATGCTCACTATAACACACTGTGCCGGGTCTCCTGGATCTACATCCACATACCTATTTGCACAAATGCAGACTTAGGCTTAGGAAGCACAATCTTGTACAGCATCAGAAACACACGCATGTAGGGAAGCAGGGGAACACCCACGCACACGTGAGCGCACCCAGTACACAGTGGCTTGGAAGGTGCTAAGGGGTTTTCGAGGACTGTGTCCTACTTGCTCAAGACCAGGGTGTTGTTCTCGTGGTGGGCGTGGCTAAGGAGCCCAGCGCTGCTTACTGGACAGTCCATTGGCACTTGGGCCTCCCCTTGCTGTCCTCACCAGTCTCCCATTCCCTGAACCATGCAGCTTCGGAGACCAGGGTAGCAACAAACTCTTCGGGAAAGCAATCAAGGCAGAAATGTCAATGTAACAGGACCACATGATTACGCCCCAGTAGTGCCCCAACCAAGGATGGCATTCGTTACCCCTCAGGTCTACACCCTAAAGCCCAGCGCTGCGCGCAGAGAATGGGGCAGGCCTGTGCCCCAGAATCCCTTCCCTCTTATCCCTTCTACTTGGTCCCAGGGTGGTGGGGCGCCCAACTGGCCTTCCTAGCCACCACCTGCCATCTGCAGCTGAGTTCCTGAGGCTTGTCCCCTGCACACATACCTCCTTTGCTGATAACTCCCTCCGAGTTCTCTCTCCTAGCCCTCCTGTCCCTGCCTTGCTGCTCTGGACTGCTTTCAACTCACACATGCCTCTGCGTCACTGCCTCTTTGCCTCTGCCTCTGCTTCCCAATTTCCCCCTCCTCCTCTTGAGGTTCACAGGCTGCACACCTCCCCATGCACCTCTTCACTTCTTCTGGGAAATTACAACTGCCTCACCCTGGCCTAGCCCTTCTTATCTTCTCCAAATCTCCCTCTGCTCTCACCCTCTGCACACCTGGGATCTCTCAGTCCTCTGGTGAACACCAATCCCCATTTATCTAATCTGTTGTCTGCCTGCTCTGTGCCAAAGCCCCTCTGCTCCTTTTCTGTGCACAGGAGGTTTGTGACAAAGGTCGGAGGGAAGCGGCACTCCTTTCCTGCCTTCTGGTTTTATGACTGACATCCGATTGGTCTGGAAACGGCCTCTGCCCCCTTGGCCAAGACCACCTGAAGACCTTGCCTGGCTTGCTAGGCAGCAGCCCTGTGTTTTTCTGAGCAGGAAGGACTGCACATATGCGACCCACTATGCAGAAAAGCCTCCAGGGGGTGGCCGGATGTTTTGTTTCTCCATTCCTTGCCCACTTTGTTGATGTGTGCTTTCATTTGCATTCCAACAGGAACAGCCTTAAGGGAGGGGTAGTGAGGCTGCTTAGAGGTAGGCAGTTGGTGCTCACAGGCCAGCAGGGCCTCCTGGTGCCTCACTAACAGTGCATTTGCACCTGGGGTGCTGGGAAGCCTCTGGGCAGTGCCCATATGGTTTGGAGCTCTGTGACATGGCCAGGTACTAGGCGCCTCCTGCTGACTTGAGCCAGTGTTCCAACTGGAGTTGCCATAGCAAAAAGGGCACAGGGCCCCTTGGGGGTTTGCTGTAAGTTCTCACTAGTTCTCACAGGCCTTCGGGGATGCACAGGATGTGTAGAGCCGCACATCCCTCCCCTGACCATTCTGCTGGGAACGGCTTGGGCCAGGGTCCTAGGCAAATACACTTTCCACCTCCCTCCTGCTCCATCTTCCCACATCCTGGTTGAACCCGTGTGACACAGCTCCCCACCGCCTCTGCCCTTGCCAGTCCTGGAAGTGGCTGGTGTATGGATCCGCTACCTCTCTCACAATCAACCTCATCTCTCTTGCTCAGAGCATAAGGGAGATACAAGGATAGGAGTTCAGCGAATCTGGGCATCTCCTTCCTGCGCTAGTGTCTGCTTAACTCTTGTCTTCCCGCTTGCCTTGGCCTCTCTGGCCCAGATCCCTGCCTGCTACTTCCTGCTATTGAGCAGCCAAGTATTATACTGGCTAGAGGCAGGAACTGGCAATCCTGGTGCCCG
>NW_025959862.1:113836-170177 GCF_023159225.1 Perognathus longimembris pacificus | reverse complement strand
CAGAAGTAAGATATTCAAGGGAAGAACTTTTCCAGGACAGGAATGAAATCACAGCTGCCCCTGCCCCATAGAGATGATGTTAATTTCCCCGACAGTGGGTAGGGTAGGTATAGGACTTCACAAATCACACCTGGCAGGAAAGAGCATCTTTTGAATATACAAAAAAATCCAGTACACGGGCTGTGTGTATGTGGGGAGCTTAAATTTAATTTGGAAGATTCATAACAAACTTGGTACAATGTTGAAAAGTGACCACACCGAGTTCTATTTCCAGAGGAGATACTATTGTTTTTATGATGCTTCATGTAGGCCAGTGATTGAACTCTTGTCATCTGGGAGAAAGCTATTATCCTTAAGAGTTTGCTGTATATTCCCTGGGATGATTATTACAGACTTTGTTTTTCCATCTTGCTTTTTTGGGGTCAGTCCTGGGCCTTGGACTCAGGGCCTGAGCACTGTCCCTGGCTTCTTCCCGCTCAATGCTAGAACTCTGCCACCTGAGCCACAGCGCCCCTTCTGGCCGTTTTCCATATATGTGGTGCTGGGGAATCGAACAGAGAGCTTCTTGCCACTAGGCCATATTCCCAGCCCTGTTTTTCCATCTTAATGTGATAAATGAATAATAAACAGCAATTCTCTTGGGTTGTTGTTTATTGGTTGCTCTATCACCTGCTTTCCTTCTTGCCACCACTAGAACTCTGCATTACATCAGTTTTTACCTGGCTCCTTGGGAGGGAACTCTGAAGGGGCACATTCAAACACACAGAACCAGATGGGGTTTTTGGTGAGTTACAGAAATAAACTCAGTTCTGCTTGTCCAATAACAAGACATCACCCAAACGCAGGCTTTGTGTTAAAAGATTCTGGAGAAAACCAGCTGATGCAGGATTATCTTAGGGAATGAGCTGGCTGGCCAAAAGGGCTTAGAAAAAAGATATGGCACTTCCCACCTGATTTGGCTGGAACCTCTGTTCGCCATGTGTGACTAAGACTTGTCACCCAGACATCTGTTTGCAGGACAGAGTGAGACAAGTGTGACCTCAACTCAGTTCCTGTGGACACATGCCCATCCATTGAAGTTGACACTCTTGATGACAGGCTGAGTCTCAGAGCCAAGGGTCGGTAGCAAAGAAGCAAATTTGTGTTGTTTGTACTCACTGATGGCTTCTGCTAGAACTCAGGTCTTACTGGGTTTTCCCAGGTAGCCTCTGTGGGAAGGCTTTGAGGACGATTTATTGAATGGCTTCTCACAGTAGGAGAGGCTCTTTGTGATTTACTTTCTATAACTAGGAGAGTTTTAAGTGCTAGCAATCTTAGGATTTGTCCCCTGGGCAGAGGGACTCCAGAGCTAGAAGCCTAATAAGGAATCCAGAATGAGCTGGATATGTCTAGACTGCAATCGTAGATCTGATACTAAATAATGGTGTGACTGTGATCAAATGAATGCACTTCATTTTTTCACCAGGAAAAAAAAGAGTAGAAATTCCTTCTCCATTGTACGATTTATGTAAATTGTTTGGCATATTAGTGTTTAGAGCTTAAATAATACTTCTGTTTTTTTTGTGTTGGTTTTTTTTTTTGTAAGTTTCTCAGAAAGACTAGGCAAATTCTCTTACCACTAAAGCTGCACCCACAGTTCATTAGTCTTTTTCTTACATTCCTTCCTCTGCTCCACAGAGGAACAAGTGGGAAATGTTGCAAAAGTTGCTCAGAACCTAAAGCTAATGTACATGGCGGTTAGTTAAACATCTGTAGGTCATTTATAAAGATAATCTTGCCTGTCAGTATCTCTTGGTGTTGTAGCAGTGGAATTTGGGGTTTTCATGATACCTAGTTTTGTCTCCAAAGTGTTCACCAAAATGACAGGGGAAACAGACCATTTAGACCGAAGCATACCGGGTAGAAAGACTTGGATTTATTGGGCATGGATTTAGTAAAGAGTGTCTTTACAGCTTCAATATGAGATGTTTACCAAAATGAGTGTCTTCTCCATCTGACTCGTAGACCTATTCAAATCAGATTTATTTATACAGTGATATTTATAACATAAAATTGGACAGTCATTATTATATCATCTTTGTCCTCAGTAGAAAGGCATATTTACCTTTTTTGTAAGATCAAGAGACGCTCTAGAAAACCAAAAGAAAATTTTCTTTTAAGAACCCCAAATAATTCATCAAAGCTATGTTTAGCAGATTTGCGTTAGCAATGGCAGAGACAAGGAAATAACAGCTGCTATTTGTGGCTTGATCCCTGTCATACCTGACTGTCTCTAAGAGAGTAACTTGGCTCGTCACTATGGCTACAGAATTCTACTTCAGGTTGTGTTCTTTGGATCTTCCATGAAGTATGCATAAAGCAGGCATATTTACAGAAAGGTTTCTCTGTCCAGCCAATGAAGAACGATGGGAAATGGATACACCATTCAAGTGATAAGAACTCATTCATCAGTACCATTGGCCTCCTCAGCCTATTAGGTGTTGAAAAGATATGTCCCAGCCATCCCAGAGGACCATGCAGAGATCATCACAGACAGGAGAAGAAGGTTCAAAAGGAGGTTTATTAGTGGGGCCATAGTTCCCATGGGAGAGGGAGCTACATGGTGTCTGCACCTTATCCAGGTGGCAGCTTCTCTCTCTGGGGGTAAAGGGGAAGTAGATAGGTAGTGAGTAGGAGTGGCTCATTAGGTATGGGTGGATCTGGGGGCTAATGGGAGGAGCTGAGGACCTGAGGCTAAGGAAATGCAAACAGGTATAAGAACCTCTGTGGTGTCATCCATGTAGAATAGGAAATGAAGAAAGCCACCTTGGCTTTTTCATTAACATGTTACACAATCTTGTGCAAATCATTTCCACATATGGCTTTTTACAAACTGGTCATATATCATTGTAAGTAAGAGCTGGGCAATAACGACTTAGCATCTTAGTCAATTCTCTACCTAGCATAAATTCTAAACAGTACCAGATTTTGGGATTATTTTTGGGGGGGAGCAAATAAGGCAGACTTGCCCTGTATCCTCATGGAGTTTCTAGTTCCATGAAGATGACACCAAATGTTAATTTGAAAAGGACTTTCCATGTGGATAAGCAAAATCAAGAGGAGTACATTTTGGAGCATATAACCTAAATCTATGAAATGTTTACAATATGGGAAGTTGTTTAAATGGTTTGGTGGTAGAGAAAGAAAACTATACTTATGTTTCAGAAATTCATAATAGAAGAAAATATGGCTCCTGAGAAAATCTGTAGGAATGGATACAAAGTTTGTTGGTTGCCTTTTGAATTTCTAAGAATTGATGGATAGGTAGATAAAGGTACACTGGTAGCTGATCTGCTGATATTCCAAATGAAAGAAACATGATATTTTTTTTCTTGGTCATGGGGCTTGAACTCTGGGCCTGGGCTCTGTCCCTGAGCTCTTCAGCTCTACCACCTGAGCCACTTTCTAAACATGATTTTTAATATAGAATGGACAGCCTGTTCTATATGATGATAGTCTATTCTATTCTATGAATAGTGAGATTAAAGTTGAGAACTTCTTGTGTGGAGTGTTTAACAGCTACAGGTAAAAAGTGAGACTAGAAGCCATCTGGTGGTGGCTCAGTTATAATTCTAGCTTCTTAGGGAGATTGCAATCTGAAGGTTGAGATTCAAAGCCAGCTAGGCAGGAATTTCCATGAGTCTCTCACCTTCAATAGCCACCAAAAAGCCAAAGTAGAGCTGTGGCTCAAGTGATAGAAAGCCAGCCTTGAGCAAAAAGTTAAGGGGCATTGCCCAGGCCCTGAGTTCAAGCCCTAGTATGAGCATACACAGAAAGTAGATACTTCTTAAGGTATCCTCTATACTTATGAAATGACTATTTACAAATGGTAGTAAATGCCAACAAGCGCAAGTACCCCTCATTCCCAAGTGGGAGCAGTACAGATCCTGGTGATGGATTGAGGTCGCCCCAGTATGGTGATGGACGTAAATGGTCACGCTTGCTTTGAGATAGAGCATTCTTCCCCCTGGTGTCAGAGCCTTTGTGTTCCTTTGCTAATCCAGTGGATTTGAGCATATAAAACTCCATGTCTTGCTGTATACATTTTCAATGATATAGAGAACAGAAACAGTTTTACCTTAAGAAACTTGAATAAGCAATTTGAGATGGTGAATGTTATGGAAATGAAAATGGCAGATATTCTCCACTTCCTGTGACACAGAACAGGGCACAGTGATGAGGGTGCCCCCACGAATGTCCCCAGTAAGTCTTTCTGAGGCCTAATGAATCCAACAGGCTGGACATGACATGCTCAGTGACTTTTCTGCTGAGAGTGGACAAGGACAAGTTGCCTTTTGAAGGGGTGTTCTTGTTCTCTTTTGTCTGCCTTGTTTACAAATGAAGAAGCTAATTCTTCCAATTCTTGCTCTGTGATGCTTGGCTTGGAACTTGAGGCCTTTTCCTTGCTTCATTTAAACCACTCCTCCAGTTCCTTTTTTTTTTTTTTTTTTGGCTTTTGAGTTATCTTTGGATAGTCTTTTGGGCTGGCCAGCCCTCCCCTTCCTCTATCTCTTCCACCTTTCTCCCTTTTCCTCTGCCCTTTTCACTCTTCTTCCCCTTTAACTCCTCCTCCCCTCCCTCCCCTGCTTTTCATTTGATCAGGTGGTCTCAAGACTGTGCTCCTCCCTACCTCTGTTCCCCCGTATCTGGGAAACAGAAGTGTGCCACGATGTCTGGCTTCCTTTCCCTTTCTCACTGTAGTAATTCCGTTGGTAATTATGTAAAAGGATACCAATACTATATGGAATTTCAATTCACTGTACCTTATTCGATGTGTGGGAGCAAGCATTCTTTCAAGGCCACAGTCTGCTCTGCTTCTGATTGCTTTGTAAGGGTGTAAAATCAACACTGTGACATGACCAAAATGGAAGCCATCCAAGACCTATCATGAAAAACTGTTTGGGTGCCCTCCTTACCATGTTAGAGACTTTCTGGGGTGGTTTGGTGGAAGTGGAGAATGTGAAAACTGTTTATGGATGACTCTGAGCTGCAGGCTGAAACCTGAAACCCAGGATATGACTGGCTACACCTAGAAGCATTGCTACCTGACCTGGCTTGCCAAGATGGGTGAAGTTTGGTGGGGTGGTTTAAAGTGCCATGGAATTTCACAATGCCCCCATACCTCCCCAATTTGTGTTAACAATGTTGATTCTTACTTGGAGATAGGAGGAACTGAGCTAAATAGGAGTTCACTGCTCCACCAGTTTCTTCCCAATTGAATTGCGAGCTATCCCTTGTCTTCTTTGGTGATGGACAAAATCAGTAGAGAAAGCAGATAGTTTCTCCAACCCATCAGCTCTAAGATACCTGAAATGCAGTCAATGTTGCCCTTGTGTATAGTAGATACAGCCAGAGCCATGAACTTTGGGCTAGTATTCCAACAGCTAGAATAAGTGGAATTAATACTGTCATTCAACTTACTGTGGAACTTCTTCCCCTCAAAATTTGGAATTTCTATGAGTACAGGATAATTTGGAATTGCGATGACACTTCTGACGTCATTGCATCCAGAGATGTCACTGCCTCTTCAGTTGAAGGCCTTATTCTCTTCACGAATGGTAGTTGAAATGTATTCATTTCCCTTCATAATGTGTTCCTTACATTGATCACTAGATTCATGCAGTTTTTGTTATAAGGGCATACTTATAGGCTTTGACACCTAAAATGTAAAAAAGAAATTATAATTTCAATTTATAGGCGTTCTGGTCTTCATTATGGACATGAAGCTTTAATTCTTGTATTTAAAATATATTCACACGTTATAAAATACAATGATCATATTTACTCTAATTGAGTAAATTGTAGCAAGCTCTGGCTTGTACATTATGGTATAACTGGGAGTCAGAATATATGTCTAGATAGTCTTCTTTGTTATCGGTTCCTCTCGCCTCTTCTCCCACTCTTCTCACCTCTTTTCCTCCTCTTCCTTCTCCCTTTTCTTCCAAAAGAGCTCAATGTTCCTCACTGAAAGTGAGGAACATATTCCTTAATCTGTTAGCACTAGAAAGTTGGGGAAATGCACAATGTAACCCACTGTGATATACATCACGAACATCAACATCTCTCACACCATCCGTCTGCCTTAAAGTCTGAGATTTTTTTAAAGCCTTTAAGTCATCCCAGTTTTTGACATGTTTCTGTGCATTTTTTCATTTTTCTTTGTGCTTTTTTACTTTTTGGTGCCTGCACCAGGGCTTGTACACAGGTCCTGAGTGCTATCCCTTAGCCTTTGCACTCAAGGATAGTAGTCTACCACTTGAACCACAGCTCTGTTTCCTGATTTTTGGGTGATTAATTGTAGATAAGAGACTTTCTGGTGCATGCTTTCTTTGAACCTTGATTCTCAGAAATCATTCTCTTGAGGATTACAGACATGAGCCACTGGCACCTTGCTCCTTTGAGCTTTTATTCTTCACACATACGCACATAGAGTCTTGTCAACAAGTTGCTGCTGCCATTAACTTTTTAATATAGTTATTGTTAACACTAGAGTTTTGTTGAGCAGTTAATGTTTAGCTGGCCAAATAGTATCTGCAACATAACTTTCCCCCAAATTACAATGTCCCTTAGTATCTGAAGTGGGTTGGCTCTACAACCCATGTGGCTAATGAATTTCTTTTGATATAAAACAGTATAATACTTGCATATAAACTACAAACATCCTTCATATACTTTGTCTTCTCTAGATTGCTTACAGGAAGTAATATAATTGAAATAATGTGTAGCTAGATTTTATACCATGTTATAGGGCATTATGACAAGAAAACAGTGTGAATGTGTTTTAGTACAGATGCACTGCTTTTCCCTTAAAGATGTACAATCTGTAATTGGTTGAATTTGCATATGCAGAGTATTTATTTGTGCATTATTTATAGAAACTATGCTGTAAGAAAGTTGGTCTTTGGTAAAATGATGATGGTTCTATGTTGAAACTGAAATGGACACCATGAGGAGACTGTGAGTTTTGTGTCTGCATTTAAATGACAGGCAAGATCTTGAGAAATTACTAATATTGTAGCCAATATTGACTGAGAAATCCAATGCATTTCACAGAGAGAGTGTAAATCTGGCCACATTGTAACGAGTACAACAGAAGGAAAATTGAAAGACTAACTTGTTCCCATTGAAATGAATGTCCACTGTCATCAGGTGTTTGAGCAGGGAGTTGTGGATAGCTCTTTGGCCAAGCAAAGCACATTTTATACGTGTCTGGTAGGACATGCAATAGAATGACACAGCAGCTCTACAAGCTATTGAGCTTTGGTGAGTGATTGTTTTCCCTTCCATATATCGTTTCAAACTATGGGCTTCAAGGAAGTATGCAACATAAAAATGACTTTTTGTTTTGACAGACCTGGGGCTTGAACTCAGGGCCTGGGCACTGAGCTTTTGCTCAAGGCTGGCACTCAGCTCTACTCTGAACTATCTGTTGGTTGGAGCTAAGTGTCTTGTGGACTTTTCCTGCCCAGGCTTGCTTTGAACTGTGATCCTCAGATCTCATTTCTGAGTAGCTAGGATTGTAGGCATAGGCCACCAGTACCTGACTTCCTGACTTTTTCTCCTCTGTCCTTTGTCCTCCTCCTCAGGCCCCCTTCCTTCCTTCCTCCTCCTTTTTTCATCTTTCTTCTTTTTTCCCTTTTTCTTCATTGCTTTGCTTTCTGAGAGAAGTCAATGATCAGCCAACCATGAAATGGGAAAGTGGACCAAATAAGGCTGGATAATTTATTTGAGTCAAACAGAGGTATTATAATTTATTAAAAATATTTAGCCAAACACACTGTATCTGTGACTTTATCTCCTAACCCTGCAGACTGTCTGGTAGTTGCCCAGTACCTGAGGCAGGAAGGCGGACCCGTGTGCCTGAACTTTCCAGTCATGTCTTTGCAACTGGTAGTTTTTAATAAAAGAAAAACTCTAACATTGTGAAATTACATCAGTGAAGAAACCATAGCTTTTTATGTTCTTGTATATGCTTTTCTTCTGTGCAACGTTATTCAATGCCCTAAATTTCAGCTAATTTTGAAATATTTTCTTGAATATTGAGATTAGTCTGGAAATCAGGCTAGGAATAAATGAAATGCTGGTGTGGTAATAAAATTTATGTTACCATTTTATGAATATGAAAATGTCTAATTTTTATAACACAAGGTC
The DNA here is from genome assembly GCF_023159225.1 of Perognathus longimembris pacificus. Classification (NCBI taxonomy): domain Eukaryota; kingdom Metazoa; phylum Chordata; class Mammalia; order Rodentia; family Heteromyidae; genus Perognathus; species Perognathus longimembris. Next base: position 161,987 of record NW_025959862.1, on the reverse strand, counting down.
TTTGGATTAAGAAGTCTAGGACATTTTATTCTTTTACACCTTTTTTTTAAAGCAGGAAAACCTTTGCTTCTACCATCAGTCTTGAAGCAGAAATCCCAGAAAAGAGAATTTTATAATCAGTCACAAAGAATTCCTACACGCTTCATGTATCCCTTCCTCATCATTTCCCATTTCTTAGGAGTCTCCACATTGTTTAATTGTAATCATGTGCAACTAGCATTTTAAAGCTTCACACTGCTTTCACATTTATGGGATATGATGAGAAGATTAAGAATGGTTGAAACTTAAGAATAAATACAGGAAACTTAAGAGTAGATGTAGAAATGCGACTCCACCAGGCTTTCATGGAGCACACATTACCTCAGTGGGCTTCATGTTGTGGCCATCCATATATAGAAGAACAAACTAGAAGGTGCACTGTCCCAAACAACCCTCATTCTAGTCAGGCCCCTCTCCTGTACTCTGCTTTGCAATTCTGTAGCAGGAATCTAAACTCTGGTTTCCTTCCATTGCATTGGTGTTGTTTGACCTGACTTTCCCTCAGCTTGGAACTTACGCATATGGGACTCAGGTGGCAGGGCCCTGCCTTTCCAGGGCCTGCACTTAGTATTCAATCTATTGTGGAGCAGAGGGATGTTCATGACCCATAGCAAAACTCCTCCCACGTCCCATAAAGTGACATGTTGTTTCTATTAAGGGATCATTTTCTTAAGTGAAATCATGACCAGTTATGATGGCATGGAAGTATACAGAGGCCAAGTGATATGTGTTACTTTAATTACCGAAGAAGTATCTATTACGATTCCATAATGGTTCAAAGAAGAATTTTAAGACTGAAACATTGGTTTTTTTGTTTGTTTAGTTCAGAAGTAATTGAAATGGAATATGTAAATAGAGTCAAAGTGGACTTTTCCAAGTGAGAAAGAGAAGTCAATTGCACTTCGAAAGAAACTATATGACTATAGCAAGAAAGACATCGCCAATTAACAAATATTTATTTTCCTTTGCTATTCTCTGCTATTTATCCTGTTACATAGTAGTGGAATGAATTAGGAAGAGAGTGATGTAGAGTGCATGGTTTTCCATTGCAACACAAACTGTATCTATCTATCTATCTATCTATCTATCTATCTATCTATCTATCTATCTACCTATATTTTTGCTGTTCCCGGGGTTTGAACTCAGGCTTGGACACAGTTCCTGAGCTTTTTTTGCTTAAGGCTAGCACTCTGTCACTTGAGCAATAGCTCCACTTCCAGCTTTTTGGTGGTTAATTGAAGAGAAGAGTCTCACAGATTTTTCCTGCCCAGGCTGGCTTAGAACCTCGATCCTCAGATCTCAGCCTCCTGAATAGCTAGGATTACTGGCTACAGCCACTGGCTTCCAGCTTACTTTCCCTATAGTCTTAAACTATGTAGGAATCAACTCTTTGGTAAGCTTTTTTTCATTTTTATGTTTATATTAGTAATGATTATTTTGTCTCCATTTTCCTATCTTATGATTATTTAATTAGAAGGCAATTGTTTATTTTTTATTTGATTAGTTATTTAAAAGACAGGTCTTTGGGGCTTTATATTATAGGATCCAAATGTAGCACTAATGTCTGTGAACCTTAAAATTATACTATCCCTTTTTTGATGAACAAAGCTCATTAGAAACTGGAGCCTGTGGCTCAGGCCTGTAATCCCAGATCCTCATGAGATTGGAGGATTGTGCTTTGAAACCCGCCCTGGGCAGGGAAATCCATGACATCCCTCCTCCATGAACCACCAAAGTACCAGAAATGGTGCTATTTCTCAAGGGGTAGCATGCCAGCATGGAGTGACAAACTAAGGGACATAGCCCAGTCTCTGAGTTCAATTTTCAGTGCTGGCTCAAAAACCAAAACCCCACCAAAACACAAATGACCTGAAAGACTCTAGTCCCTGTGCGTAGGAACTAATAATTTGTCCTACTACTGTGAAGGGAAGAGCTTCTGAGTTCTTACAAAAACTATCTTTAAGTATTTGTGCAAAGGAGTTGCCATTTGACAAAGCAGTTTATGAATATGGCAGATCTTAACCCACCTCACCCCTTTCAACATTCTTGCCCCTCCTTCCTCTGCCCACCCTTTCCATTTTCTTACTTTTGTAGTATGTACAATGAATTCTTGACTACATTCCCCCCCTTCCCCTTCATTTGTCTCCCGCTCTCCACTTGCCCCCACTTGATGAGCTGCTGTTTTTCACCCTTATGCTTTGGGAAGTAATCATAAGCACCACCCCCCTACCCCAGTTCTTCCTCAGAACTTTCTAGATTCCTAAGAGTGGTCATTGTAAATGTATAACACAAGAATAAATAGAATAGCAAGATATGAGAGGGTTGAAGACATGCTTTAATCATTAGACTTTGTGATTCGAATAAACAACTGTGGTTGAATAAAGACACTGCACATTCCTGTTGGATATTTCTCATAGAGTGAACACAGTGCTGTCCCAACTCTTTTACTCTATTTAAGTTTTTGGCTCATCACTGGTATTTGTTTCATTATCTAACAAAAATATCGCGTGTCTCTTGTTTGCAAAGGCTGCAGAGGAGGGAATGCTTATTCTATGTGTAGAGAGAGAAGGAAGGCTGGAGAGATGTTTGTGCTTGTGCAGAAGCCATTTTTTTTTAATAAACGCAGGATAGGTTGTCCACCTCCCAAATTTTGCACTACTCTTTTCGCTGTCCTAGCTTTGACTTATTTTGTTGTATGTTCTCGTTTGGTTAGTTCCTTGAACATCCCATCTAATTTCCATCTTATTCATTTTTGTGTTGCAGCTTCTGACAACTGTCTTAAGTCCACACTTCTCTAGATTTTTATACCTAGCAGCCATTTGGCTTCTACTTTTCCTGGTCTCTCTCTTCCTCTCTCACTACCTGTGCCTAATGTTGAGGTTATAGTATCCAAAATAGCTCAGGCCTCAGCCACCTTGGTGTGTTCATGCTATCTGTCCCTTCCTGCCTCAGTGTCTGTACCTTTTGGCTGGTTTCACTCAGATTATGGCCAGAGAATGGCTGAAGTAAATAACAGGAAGGAAGAAAGGAAATGTATGGTGATTAGCAGTTCTTTGAGGGAAATGTTTACCTTTATTCACAAACAGTGTATGTGTTGGTAGTTTTCCTATTGCCAGAGAAAGAGAGTGTTGATTCTAAATGTTAGTTTTTAACATGAGAATCTTAAGCATTATATGTCATAACTCTAAAAAATGTTAGGTGTTTCAGAATCTTTCAAAAATATTTATTGTCTTTTTTCTCCTTTATTGTCAAAGTGAAGTACAGAGGGGTTACAATTTCATATATAATGCAGTGAGTACATTTCTTGTCCAACATGTTAACTCCTCCTCCCCTCCACATGCCTACCTCTTCCCTCCTGCTTCCCCTTCCACCCACGAGTTGTATGGTTGGTTTACACCAAATGGTTTTGTGAGTATTGTGTTTGGAGTTGTTTGTATTTTTATCCTTTGTCTATTGATTTTGATATTTACTTTCTCTTCCCTAGCTCTAATACACGTATATACAGTATCGAGGGTGCTCAGATGAGATACAGTGATAGTGGGGGTAAAACCACAGGAAGGGAATACGAGAGAAAATAAAAAGGGTACGGATTCATATCGCATGTTGAAAATAATTACAATAATGATATACCACTTGTTTCCATAACATGGAGCTCATTTCACTTAGCATCATCTTAAGTGTCCATAAGGGCATAGCTATTGGGCTATTATGACTTCGGCTTTGACTAGCCTAAACATGTACTAATTATTCCAAAAACATGTACTAATTATTCCAAGCACCCAGCACCCCTCACGGAGGCACGGGAGGAGGACTGAGCGCCTAGCACACACACACACAGGAGGACTGAGCACCCAGCACCTCGTGTGGAGGAACGGGAGGAGAACTGAGCGCCCAGCGCCTCCTGTGGATTCATGGGAGGAGGACTGAGCACCCAGGCCCTCGTGTGGGACACAGGACTAACTGCCCAGCACCCACATGAGAAGACTGAGCACCCAGCACTTTGTGTGGAGGCACGGGAGGACTGAGCACCCAGCACCTCATATGCAGACACCGGGGGAGGACTGAGCACCCAGCACTAACAAAGGAAGACTGAGCACCCAGCACCTTGTGTGGAGACGCCAGGGGGGACTGAGCACCCAGCATCTTGTGTGGAGATGCCGGGGGAGGACTGAGCACCCAGCACCCACGCAGGAGGACTCAGTACCCTAACCCTGGGTACGTGTGTGCATGCGGGGGGGAGGCTGGGGTGACCCCGGCGGCGCCATGATCAGGGCCCAGGCTGCAGGCTCAGCTCCACCACAGGCCATGGCTCCTCCTCCTCCTCCTCCTCCTCCTCCTCCTCCTCCTCCTCCTCCTCCTCCTCCTCCTCCCAGCGGAGGACAGGGGGAGGTGCACGGCTGTCCAGCTGTCCGTGTGTCCATCCGCCCATCTCTTTGTCTGTCCGTCTGTCTCCCTCTGTGTCTGTCCGTCCATCCATTTGTCCATGTGTCCGTCTGTCTCCAGGTCTGTCTGCCCGTCTGCTCATCTGTCCATCTGTCCATCCATCCGTCCATCTGTCTGTCTCCCTGTTTCTCCGTCTGTCTGTCTGACCATCTGCTCAGTGTGTTTGTCCGTCTGTCTCCAGGTCCATCTGTCCATGACTGTCTGTCTCCCTGTGTGTCTCACTGTGTGCTCATCTGTCTGTCCGTCTCCCTCTCTTGTCTATCTGTCTCCATGATGTCCATCTGTCCATCCGTCCATCTGTGTCTTTTTGTCATCTGTCTGTCTCCAGTTCTGTCTGTCTGTCTCCCTGTCCACCTGTCTGTCTGTCCTGCTCATCTGTGTCCCTGTCTGTCTGTCTGTCCATCTGTCTGCTGTGTGTCTGTCTGTCCGTCTCCCTGTCTGTCTGTCTCCATGTCTGTTTGTCCATCTGTCTGCCTGTCTCTTGTCCATGCCTGTTTGTCTGTCTCCAGGTCTGTCCATCTGTCTCCCAGTCTGTCTGTCTGTCTGTTCATCTGTCCGTCCATCTCCCTGTCTCCCTGTCTGTCCGTCCGTCTGTCTTCATGTCTGTCCGTGTCTCGATTCCCATCGCTGTCTGTCTGTCACCGCCCAAGCCCCCAGCCCCCCATGTCCCTCTGTCCCTCCGTCCGTCCGTCTGTCCATCTTCACCAGTCAACTTGTCACTGACACAGGGAACGCGGGCGCTCAGGAGCCTGCAGGGCAGACGGACGGACGGGTGGATGTGGGCTCGAATCCCGGCCTCCCGCATGGCCCACAATGCGTTGCGTTCCCCCCCCCCACCCTGGGGGCCCCGGGTTCAGATTCCTGCTCACCTCTGACAGCCCCAGCCCAGGCCCAGCGACCCCAGTGCTGCCAAAGCAGCAGGTGCAGCATGGCTGGCCCGGCGGGGACCCTTGAAACCTCCGACCGTGTGGGTGTGCACACACTCGGGGAGGAAGGGATGGGAGGGGTAGGGGTCACATGAAGTGGGGAGGGAGGGACACGTGACCCTCAGCTCCTTGCCCCAGCCCTCCCCACACGACTCCACCTGCAAAGGCTCCCCCCCATGTGAGGCCTCTGAGGACACTTGAAATCGCCACCTATCCACCCACAGGCCCAGAATGGTCTTGGGGACACTTGAAACCACCCCCCCACCCAGATCCCCATTCCCCCGGGGACACTTGAAACCGCCGTGGGGACACTCAAAACTGCCCCACATCCACTCACAGGACCAAGGTTTTCGTGGGGACACTGGATACCGCCCTCCATCGATGCACACGCCGAGGGTTGCCTTGGAGACACTTGAAACCACCCCCTAAAGAACTGCTCCCATCATGGGACACTTGAAACTGACCCTCACCCAGACCCCCTCCCCTTGGGGACACTTGAAACCGCCCTCCATCCACCCACAGGCCCAGGGTTGCCTTGGCGACGCTTAAAACCGCCCCCTACAGAACCACTCCAACCCGGGGACACTTGAAACCGCCCTCCATCCACCCACAGGCCCAAGGTGGTCCTGGTTACACTTGAAACCACCCCCCCAAGAGCCCCTCCCCATTGGGATACTAGAAAACACCCTTGGGACACTTTCATATATAATGCAGTGAGTACATTTCTTGTCCAACATGTTAACTCCTCCTCCCCTCCACATGCCTACCTCTTCCCTCCTGCTTCCCCTTCCACCCACGAGTTGTATGGTTGGTTTACACCAAATGGTTTTGTGAGTATTGTGTTTGGAGTTGTTTGTATTTTTATCCTTTGTCTATTGATTTTGATATTTACTTTCTCTTCCCTAGCTCTAATACACGTATATACAGTATCCAGGGTGCTCAGATGAGATACAGTGATAGTGGGGGTAAAACCACAGGAAGGGAATACGAGAGAAAATAAAAAGGGTACGGATTCATATCGCATGTTGAAAATAATTACAATAATGATATACCACTTGTTTCCATAACATGGAGCTCATTTCACTTAGCATCATCTTAAGTGTCCATAAGGGCATAGCTATTGGGCTATTATGACTTCGGCTTTGACTAGCCTAAACATGTACTAATTATTCCAAAAAAAATTTACTATGTGAAGTGAGCCAGACCTAAAGAAACATAGACTGTATTGTTTTCCTCATAGGAAAAACATTTTTTTTCTTATTTATTGTCAAAGTGATGTACAGAGAGGTTACAGTTGCATATGTTAGGCATTGGATACATTTCTTATACTGTTTGTTACCTCCTCCCTCACTTACCCTCCCCTCCCCTGCCCCCTCCCCCCAGAGTTGTTCACTTGGCTTACACCAAACAGTTTTGAAAGCATTGCCTTTGTAGTCGTTTGTCTTTTTATCTTGTATCTCTCGGTTTTGGTATTCCCTTTCACTTTCCTAATTCTAATACCAATATATACAGTTTCCAAAGTACTCAAATAAGATAAACTGATAGTGAAGGTACAACCGCAGGAAAGGGATACAAGAGCATCATCAACAGTAGAAGCTACAGTTACACATGGCATGTTGAAAGTAATTACAGCAGTGATATAACAGTTGTTTCCATAAAATGGAGGTTGTTTCACTTAGCCTCATCTTAGGTGTTCATAAGAGTATTGCTGTTGGGCTCTTGTGATCCTCTGCTGTGACTAGCCTAAACCTGAGCTAACTATTCCCTATGAGAATAGGGAATCCTATTCATAGCATAGAATCCATGTTTCTTTGGGTCTGGCTCACTTCACTTAGGATAATTTTTTCCAAGTCCTTTCATTTCCTTACAAATGCGGCAATGTCATTCTTTGAGACAGAGGTATGAAATTCCATTGTGTATATGTACCACATTTTCCTGATCCATTCATCTACTGAGCGTTACTGGGTGGGATCCATATTTTAGCTATGCAAAATTGTGCTGTGATGAATATTGTTGTGCTGGTGGCTTTTGTGTATTCTTCTCTGTGGTCTTTGGGTAGATGCCAAATGTGGGGCTGCTGGATCATAAGGGAGCTCTATGTTTACCTTCTGAGAAATCTCCATACCACTTGCCAGAGTGGCTGAACAAGTTTACATTCCCACCAACGATGAAGTAGGGTTCCCTTTTGTCCACATCCCCTCCTACATTTATTATTGTTAGTTTTCTTGATATAGGTCATTCTTACTGGGGTGAGATGGAATCTCAATGTTGTTTTGATTTGCCTTTCTTTTATGGCCAGAGATGTAGAGCACTTTTTCATATGACTCTTGGCCATTCTCATTTCCTCATCAGAGAAGTCTCTTTGTAAGTCTTTAGCCCACTTGTTGAGGGGGCTGTTGGTTCTTTGCGGTTTTGTTTTGGAGGAATTTAATTTTTTGTAGTTCTGCATATATTTTAGATATGAGGTCTTTGTTCATTGTATGGCTGATAAAGACCTTTTCCCAATCTGTAGGCTTTCCATTCATCTTGTGAGCTATGTCCTTTGCCCTGCAGAAGCTCAGCAATTTGATGCAATCCCATTTGCTCGTCCTTTTTTTGATTTGTAGCATTTATGGCTCTTTGTTAAGGCAGGTCTGTCCTGTGCCAAGGAGCCCAAGTGTTTCTCCTACTTCTTTTAGTGCTTTCAAGGTATCTGTTATAATTTCAAGATCTTTGATCCATGTGGAATTGATTTTGGTGCAGGATGATATATAAGGATCTAATTTTGCTTTGTTGTCGGTGTTGAACCAGTTTTGCCATCACCATTTGTTAAAGAGGCTATCTTTCTTCCATCGTATTTTTTTAGCTCCTCTATCAAAGATTAAGGGGGCTTAGTTCTGTGTGTTTACTGCTGGATCTTCAATTCTGTTCCATTGGTCTTCAGGCCTGTTCCATTGCCAATTCCAAGCTGTTTTTATAGCTATAGCTTTATAATACAGCTTGAAGTTTGGTATTGTAATTCCTCCGGCATTGTTCTTTCTGCTTAGGATTGTTTTTGCTAGTCGGGGGGTCATTTATTTTTCCATATAAATTTCTGGATTGCTTCCTCAATTTCATTAAAAAATGGTGTTGGGATATTAGTGGGTATTGCATGGAATTTGTAGATAGCTTTTGGCAATATTGCCATTTTGACTATATTAATCTTCCCAATCGAGGAGAATGGGAGGATTTTCCATTTCCTTAGTTCTTTTTTTTTTTTTTTTTTTCAAATTTTTATTATCAAAGTGATGTACAGAAAGGTTACAGTTTCATATTTTAGGCACTGGATACATTTCTTGTACAGTTTGTTACCTTGTCCCTCATACCCCTCTCCCTCCTCCCCCTTTCCCTTACCCCCCCCCCCACGGAGATGTTCAGTTCACTTACACCAAACAGTCTAATCATAGAGGTCTTTCACTTCTTTGGTTAAGGTTATTTCTAGGTATTTTATGTTTTTGAGACTATTGCAAAGGGAGTTGCTTTCCTGACTTCAGCCTCTGTCTTCGTGTTATTAGCATATAGAAAGGCTGTTGATTTTCGAGGGTTTATTTTATATCCTGCAACTTTGCCAAAGTTTTGGATCTGCTCTAGTAGCTAGGGAGTAGAGTCTATGGTGTTCGTTAGGTATAGGATCATGTAATCTGCAAAGAGAGAAAGCTTAAGTTCATCTTTTCCTATTTGGATTCCCTTTTTGTTTTCTTCTTGCCTAATTGCTCTGGCTAGGAATGTTAAAGAGGAGGGGAGAGAGCAGACATCTCAATCTTGCTCCTGATTTTCAAAGGAATGGCTTTGGCTTTACACCATTTAGAATTATGCTTGCTGTTGGTTTGTAATAAACTGCCTTTATTATATTCAGGAATGTTCCTTGGAATCCCAATTTCTCCAGGATTTTTATCATAAATGGGTACTGGATTTTATCGAACGCCTTTTCTGCATCCAGAGATATAACCATGTGGTTCTTTACCTTGCTCTGGTTGATGTGGTGGATTACATTAATTGACTTGCGTATATTGAACCAACTTTGCATCCCTGGGATGGATCCAGTTTGAACATGGTGTATGATATTTTTGATGACCTGTTGAAGTCGATTGGACAGAATTTTGTTGAGAATTTTTGCATCTATGTTCATCAGGGAAATCGTTCTATAGTTCTGTTTTGTTGATGAGTCCCTGCCTGGTTTTGGGATGAGGGCTATACTGGCTTCATAGAATAAGTCTGGTAGTGAACGTTCTCTTTCAATTTCATTGAAGATTTTGAAAAATATTGGTGTGACTTCTGTTTTGAAAGCCTTGTAGAATTCTGCTGTGAATCCATCTGGACATGGGCTTTTCTCTGATGGGAAATCACTTATTGCTGTTTCTATTTCAAGGCTGGGTATGAGTCTGTTTAGAAGGTTTAAATCTTCACGGTTGAGTTTGGGGGTATCAATTTTTTCTAGAAAATCATCCATTTCTTCCATGTTCTCGAATTTGTTGGCACAAAGGTTTGCAAAATAGTCCCTTATTGTGTTCTCAATTTTGGTTGTTTCTGTGGTGATGTTACCTGTTTTATCTCGGATCTTGTTTATGTGGGTGTGCTGCCATCGTTTTTTTGGTCAGGTTTGCTAGGAATTTGACTATCTTGTTAATATTCTCAAAGAACCAAGTCTTTGTTTTGTTGATTTTTGCGATGGTTTTTTTTCTCCCTCTCAAGTATATTTAATTCTGATTCAATTTTAATTATTTGCTTCCATCTATTGACTTGGGGGTATGGCTTCTTGTTCTCTTTTGAGAATATTAAGGTGATTCCGTAAGTTGTTGAGTTGCTGTTTATCCAGATTGTTGGTGTAGGCACTCAGATATAAATTTTCGTCTGAGTACTGCCTTTGCTGTGTCCCAAAGGAGGTGGTACTTTGTGCACTCACCTTGGTTGAATGCCATAAATATTGAATTACTGGTCTAATTTCTTCAATGACCCACTGATGGTTCAGCAGTGTGTTGCTTAGTCTCCATGGATTGTATCATTTTGTGTGGTGGCTGTTTGAGTTGAGCTTTAATTTTAATCTATTGTGGTCTGAGGGAAGGCAGGGAATGATTTTGATACTTCTGAATTTGTACAGATTTTCTTTGTGCCCTAAGATGTGATATATTTTGGAGAATGTTTCATGGGCTGCTGAAAAGAATGTGTATTCTGGTATTGCTTGATGGAATATTCTGTAGATGTTGGTTAAGTCTAGTTGGTCTATGCAGTTGATTAGTTCTGTGGATTCTTTGGTCAGTTTTTGGCCTGTTGGTCTGTCCAGAGGTGACAGTGGAGTGTTAAAGTCTCCAACAATCAATGTGTTTGGGACTATGAGTGATTTTAGAGTCAGTAGTGTTGGTTTGATGAAGTTGGGTTCTCCTGTATTTGGTGTGTGGATATTTAAGATGGTTATATCCTCCTGTAGGAGACATCGCTTTATTAGTATGTAGTAACCTTCTTTGTCTCTTCTTACCATTTTTCATTTGAAGTCGATTTTATCTGATGCTAGAATTCCACTCCAGCCTGCATTTGGGGGCCATTTATTGGTAGATTTTATTCCAGCCTTTCACCTTTAGAAGAAGTTTGCTTTTGCTAGATAGATGTGTCTCTTGGAGGCAGCAGAAAGACGGATCTTGATGTTTGATCCAAGTAATGAGCCTATGTCGTTTGAATGAAGAATTAAGTCCATTAATGTTGAGAGTTAGGTTTGAGAGATGATCATTTGTCCTTTCATTGTAGCTATCTTGTTAAAAGCTGTGTCTTCCCAATTCTTGATCTAATATTCTGGTTTTCTATTTAGGGTTCATTTCTCTGTCTGTATTGGGATCTTGATTATTTTCCCTGTATAGTACATCTTTGAGGATTTTCTGTAAAGCTGGTTTGGTGGAGATACATTGTTTCAGTTTTTCCTTCCTGTGGAAGACTTTTATTTGACCTTCAGCTATGAATGAGAGTTTAGCTGGGTACAGCATTCTTGGTTGATATTTATTATTATTTAGGGTTTGGCATACCTCATTCCAGGATCTCCTTGCTTTTCATGGTCTCTGCTGAGAAGTCTGGGGTAATTCTGCTTGCTTTTCCTTTATTTGTGATTACTTTCTTCTCCGTAACATCTTTAAGGATTCTTTCCTTGGACTCTACTGATCCTGTTATGATCACAATGTGTCAGTGAGATGTCCTATTCTGATCTGGTCGCTTTGGGGTTCTAAATGCTTCTTGTATCTGTATCGGCCTACCTTCCTGGATAGTTGGGAAGTTCTTGGCTAATATTCTGTTAAATAGGTTGCATATTCCATTAACTTCTTTCTCCTGGTTTTTCTCAATTCCTATTCGCCTCAAATAGTGCTTCCTGCTTGTGTCTTGGAGCTCCTGGAGTGATCTGTTTTATCGATTGGATTGGTTTTGTATTTTTGTGTGACATTTCTCCATAGATTCTAGGGAATCTTCAGCTCCTGAGATTTGATCCTCTGCTTCACCTACTTGAGACTGTAGGCTAGTTACTTGATTTTGAATCTCTTTTCCTTCAGACTGGTCTTTCCTGATGATTTCCATGTCCTTGCTAGAAGTATCTCTTAGGTCCTGCATGGACATCTTTACATTATTAATTTGGTTTTGAGTGCTGTCTCTCAAATCTTTTAGCTGGGTAGTTATCTGTTCATATGACTCTTGAAGTTCATTTATCTTTCTCTTTGTTGAGGCCATGAAATCATCTATAACTTTATGGATGGATTGATGTATGGATGGATTCAAACTTTTCATTTAACATGTTTATCAGTAGACTTTGTAGAGCATTTTGAGGGTTCTCTTGTATGTCTTTGATTGACTGCTCTGCTTCCTGCTTGTTTTGAGTGGGAGATATGACTGCATTGTTTGCCATCTTGTGTTTCTACTGCCTATTTGGATTGGGAATGCCTATCTAAGAGCACCTGTGAGCACTGTTTAAGATCCAAAGCAGACCTTACCAAGCACTGATGTGTAAATCTTAGAATTTCACAATTATACACAGATACTTGGTATAACTGTATATAAAATTAGATTTGGTGTTCCTAAAAATACAATTTCAAAATAACAACCAATCCTGTATTCAATAGTTAATAAGTACTGTTAAAATATTATGAGCTGGATTTCTCTATAAACCACTTTGATTCACTTGGATTGAACAGGGATATCCTCTATCCAATAACCCAGCAATGATATTCATAGGCAGCATCATCACTGTCATGCAGATCTCCAAGAGCAGAGGCAGCTTGGCATCAAGTACGGAGACCTTTGTGTAGCAGACAGCACAAGAGGGGAGCCTTCGCCATATGATTGGTTTCCTGGAACTTCAAAAAACAAGTAACGTGTAAACACTTTGAACTCCCTCTGTCCAACCTCATACCTGACACACTCATGCAACCGCACATAAACAAAAAATTCCTCACAGGCGAGCCGACTCTCTCTCTCTCTCTTTCTCTCTCTTCCTCCCCGACACCCCCAAATGCTCACTATAACACACTGTGCAGGGTCCTCCTGGATCTACATCCACATACCTATTTGCACATATGCAGACATAGGCTTAGGAAGCACACTCTTGTACAGCATCAGGAACACACGCATGTAGGCAAGCAGGGGCACACACACGCACACGTGAGCGCACCCAGTACACAGTGGCTTGGAAGGTGCTAAGGGGTTTTCGAGGACTGTGTCCTACTTGCTCAAGTCCAGGGTGTTGTTCTTGTGGTGGGCGTGGCTAAGGAGCCCAGCGCTGCTTACTGGACAGTCCATTGGCACTTGGGCCTCCCCCTGCTGTCCTCACCAGTCTCCCATTCCCTGAACCATGCAGCTTCGGAGACCTGGGTAGCAACAAACTCTTCGGGAAAGCAATCAAGGCAGAAATGTCAATGTAACAGGACCACATGATTACGCTCCAGTAGTGCCCCAACCAAGGATGGCATTCGTTACCCCTCAGGTCTACACCCTAAAGCACAGCGCTGCGCGCAGAGAATGGAGCAGGCCTGTGCCCCAGAATCCCTTGCCTCTTCTCCCTTCTACTTGGTCCCAGGGTGGTGGGGCGCCCAACCTGGCCTTCCTAGCCACCACCTGCCATCTGCAGCTGAGTTCCTGAGGCTTGTCCCCTGCACACATACCTCCTTTGCTGATAACTCCCTCCGAGTTCTCTCTCCTAGCCCTCCGGTCCCTGCCTTGCTGCTCTGGACTGCTTTCAACTCACTCATGCCTCTGCGTCACTGCCTCTTTGCCTCTGCCTCTGCTTCCCAATTTCCCCCACCTCCTCTTGAGGTTCACAGGCTGCACACCTCCCCATGCACCTCTTCACTTCTTCTGGGGAAATGACAACTGCCTCACCCTGGCCTAGCCCTTCTTATCTTCTCCAAATCTCCCTCTGCTCTCACCCTCTGCACACCTGGGATCTCTCAGTCCTCTGGTGAACACCAATCCCCATTTATCTAATCTGTTGTCTGCCTGCTCTGTGCCCAAGCCCCTCTGCTCCTTTTCTGTGCACAGGAGGTTTGTGACAAAGGTAGAAGGGAAGCGGCACTCCTTTCCTGCCTTCTGGTTTTATGACTGACATCCGATTGGTCTGGAAACGGCCTCTGCCCCCTTGGCCAAGACCACCTGAAGACCTTGCCTGGCTTGCTAGGCAGCAGCCCTGGGTTTTTCTGAGCAGGAAGGACTGCACATATGCGACCCACTATGCAGAAAAGCCTCCAGGGGGTGGCCGGATGTTTTGTTTCTCCATTCCTTGCCCACTTTGTTGATGTGTGCTTTCATTTGCATTCCAACAGGAACAGCCTTAAGGGAGGGGTAGTGAGGCTGCTTAGAGGTAGGCAGTTGGTGCTCACAGGCCAGCAGGGCCTCCTGGTGCCTCACTAACAGTGCATTTGCACCTGGGGTGCTGGGAAGCCTCTGGGCAGTGCCCATATGGTTTGGAGCTCTGTGACCTGGCCAGGTACTAGGCGCCTCCTGCTGACTTTAGCCAGTGTTCCAACTGGAGTTGCCATAGCAAAAAGGGCACAGGGCCCCTTGGGGGTTTGCTGTAAGTTCTCACTAGTTCTCACAGGCCTTCGGGGATGCACAGGATGTGTAGAGCCGCACATCCCTCCCCTGACCATTCTGCTGGGTACGGCTTGGGCCAGGGTCCTAGGCAAATACACTTTCCACCTCCCCTCCTGCTCCATCTTCCCACATCCTGGTTGAACCCGTGTGACACAGCTCCCCACAGCCTCTGCCCTTGCCAGTCCTGGAAGTGGCTGGTGTATGGATCCGCCATCTCTCTCACAATCAACCTCATCTCTCTTGCTCAGAGCATAAGGGAGATACAAGGTTAGCAGGTCAGCGAATCTGGGCATCTCCTTTCTGCGCTAGTGTCTGCTTAACTCTTGTCTTCCCGCTTGCCTTGGCCTCTCTGGCCCAGATCCCTGCCTGCTACTTCCTGCTATTGAGCAGCCAAGGATTATACTGGCTAGAGGCAGGAGCTGGCAATCCTTGTGCCCGTGGCTCACAGACATATGTTTTAGGCTCCTTCAGGAAGCTCTGCTAAGACACCAGGGAAAGGGATATCTGACCCTTCCCTGCCGTGACCAAGGCACACTAGCACCCAGCAATGATATTCATAGGCAGCATCATCACTGTCATGCAGATCTCCAAGAGCAGAGGCAGCTTGGCATCAAGTACGGAGACCTTTGTGTAGCGGACAGCACAAGAGGGGAGCCTTCGCCATATGATTGGTTTCCGGGAACTTCGAAAAACAAGTAACGTGTAAACACTTTGAACTCCCTCTGTCCAACCTCATACCTGACACACTCATGCAACCGCACATGAACAAAAAATTCCTCACAGGCGAGCCGACTCTCTCTCTCTGTCTTTGTCTCTCTTCCTCCCCGCCACCCCCACATGCTCACTATAACACACTGTGCCGGTCCTCCTGGATCTACATCCACATACCTAATTGCACATATGCAGACCTAGGCTTAGGAAGCACACTCTTGTACAGCATCAGGAACACACGCATGTAGGCAAGCAGGGGCACACACACACACACGCACCCAGTACACAGTGGCTTGGAAGGTGCTAAGGGGTTTTCGAGGACTGTGTCCTACTTGCTCAAGGCCAGGGTGTTGTTCTTGTGGTGGGCGTGGCTAAGGAGCCCAGAGCTGGACAGTCCATTGGCACTTGGGCCTCCCCCTGCTGTCCTCACCAGTCTCCCATTCCCTGAACCATGCAGCTTCGGAGACCTGGGTAGCAACAAACTCTTCGGGAAAGCAATCAAGCCAGAAATGTCAATGTAACAGGACCACATGATTACGCCCCAGTAGTGCCCCAACCAAGGATGGCATTCGTTACCCCTCAGGTCTACACCCTAAAGCCCAGCGCTGCGCGCAGAGAATGGGGCAGGCCTGTGCCCCAGAATCCCTTGCCTCTTCTCCCTACTACCTGGTCCCAGGGTGGTGGGGCGCCCAACCTGGCCTTCCTAGCCACCACCTGCCATCTGCAGCTGAGTTCCTGAGGCTTGTCCCCTGCACACATACCTCCTTTGCTGATAACTCCCTCCGAGTTCTCTCTCCTAGCCCTCCTGTCCCTGCCTTGCTGCTCTGGACTGCTTTCAACTCACACATGCCTCTGCGTCACTGCCTCTTTGCCTCTGCCTCTGCTTCCCAATTTCCCCCACCTCCTCTTGAGGTTCACAGGCTGCACACCTCCCCATGCACCTCTTCACTTCTTCTGGGGAAATTACAACTGCCTCACCCTGGCCTAGCCCTTCTTATCTTCTCCAAATCTCCCTCTGCTCTCACCCTCTGCACACCTGGGATCTCTCAGTCCTCTGGTGAACACCAATCCCCATTTATCTAATCTGTTGTCTGCCTGCTCTGTGCCCAAGCCCCTCTGCTCCTTTTCTGTGCACAGGAGGTTTGTGACAAAGGTAGGAGGGAAGCGGCACTCCTTTCCTGCCTTCTGGTTTTATGACTGACATCCGATTGGTCTGGAAACGGCCTCTGCCCCCTTGGCCAAGACCACCTGAAGACCTTGCCTGGCTTGCTAGGCAGCAGCCCTGTGATTTTCTGAGCAGGAAGGACTGCACATATGCGACCCACTATGCAGAAAAGCCTCCAGGGGGTGGCCGGATGTTTTGTTTCTCCATTCCTTGCCCACTTTGTTGATGTGTGCTTTCATTTGCATTCCAACAGGAACAGCCTTAAGGGAGGGGTAGTGAGGCTGCTTAGAGGTAGGCAGTTGGTGCTCACAGGCCAGCAGGGCCTCCTGGTGCCTCACTAACAGTGCATTTGCACCTGGGGTGCTGGGAAGCCTCTGGGCAGTGCCCATATGGTTTGGAGCTCTGTGACATGGCCAGGTACTAGGCGCCTCCTGCTGACTTGAGCCAGTGTTCCAACTGGAGTTGCCATAGCAAAAAGGGCACAGGGCCCCTTGGGGGTTTGCTGTAAGTTCTCACTAGTTCTCACAGGCCTTCGGGGATGCACAGGATGTGTAGAGCCGCACATCCCTCCCCTGACCATTCTGCTGGGAACGGCTTGGGCCAGGGTCCTAGGCAAATACACTTTCACCTCCCCTCCTGCTCCGTCTTCCCACATCCTGGTTGAACCCGTGTGACACAGCTCCCCACCGCCTCTGCCCTTGCCAGTCCTGGAAGTGGCTGGTGTATGGATCCGCCACCTCTCTCACAATCAACCTCATCTCTCTTGCTCAGAGCATAAGGGAGATACAAGGTTAGCAGGTCAGCGAATCTGGGCATTTCCTTTCTGCGCTAGTGTCTGCTTAACTCTTGTCTTCCCGCTTGCCTTGGCCTCTCTGGCCCAGATCCCTGCCTGCTACTTCCTGCTATTGAGCAGCCAAGGATTATACTGGCTAGAGGCAGGAGCTGGCAATCCTGGTGCCCGTGGCTCACAGCCATATGTTTTAGGCTCCTTCAGGAAGCTCTGCTAAGACACCAGGGAAAGGGATATCTGACCCTTCCCTGCCGTGACCAAGGCACACTAGCACCCAGCAATGATATTCATAGGCAGCATCATCACTGTCATGCAGATCTCCAAGAGCAGAGGCAGCTTGGCATCAAGTACGGAGACCTTTGTGTAGAGGACAGCACAAGAGGGGAGCCTTCACCATATGATTGGTTTCCAGGAAATTCAAAAACAAGTAACGTGTAAACACTTTGAACTCCCTCTGTCCAACCTCATACCTGACACACTCATGCAACCGCACATGAACAAAAAATTCCTCACAGGCGAGCCGCCTCTCTCTCTCTCTCTCTTTGTCTCTCTTCCTCCCCGCCACCCCCACATGCTCACTATAACACACTGTGCCGGGTCCACCTGGATCTACATCCACATACCTATTTGCACATATGCAGACTTAGGCTTAGGAAGCACACTCCTGTACAGCATCAGGAACACACGCATGTAAGCAAGCAGGGGCACACACACGCACACGTGAGCGCACCCAGTACACAGTGGCTTGGAAGGTGCTAAGGGGTTTTCGAGGACTGTGACCTACTTGCTCAAGTCCAGGGTGTTGTTCTTGTGGTGGGCGTGGCTAAGGAGCCCAGAGCTGCTTACTGGACAGTCCATTGGCACTTGGGCCTCCCCCTGCTGTCCTCACCAGTCTCCCATTCCCTGAACCATGCAGCTTCGTAGACCGGGGTAGCAACAAACTCTTCGGGAAAGCAATCAAGCCAGAAATGTCAATGTAACAGGACCACATGATTACGCCCCAGTAGTGCCCCAACCAAGGATGGCATTCGTTACCCCTCAGGTCTACACCCTAAAGCCCTGCGCTGCGCACAGAGAATGGGGCAGGCCTGTGCCCCAGAATCCCTTGCCTCTTCTCCCTTCTACTTGGTCCCAGGGTGGTGGGGCGCCCAACCTGTCCTTCCTAGCCACCACCTGCCATCTGCAGCTGAGTTCCTGAGGCTTGTCCCCTGCACACATACCTCCTTTGCTGATAACTCCCTCCGAGTTCTCTCTCCTAGCCCTCCTGTCCCTGCCTTGCTGCTCTGGACTGCTTTCAACTCACACATGCCTCTGCGTCACTGCCTCTTTGCCTCTGCCTCTGCTTCCCAATTTCCCCCTCCTCCTCTTGAGGTTCACAGGCTGCACACCTCCCCATGCACCTCTTCACTTCTTCTGGGGAAATTACAACTGCCTCACCCTGGCCTAGCCCTTCTTATCTTCTCCAAATCTCCCTCTGCTCTCACCCTCTGCACACCTGGGATCTCTCAGTCCTCTGGTGAACACCAATCCCCATTTATCTAATCTGTTGTCTGCCTGCTCTGTGCCCAAGCCCCTCTGCTCCTTTTCTGTGCACAGGAGGTTTGTGACAAAGGTAGGAGGGAAGCGGCACTCCTTTCCTGCCTTCTGGTTTTATGACTGACATCCGATTGGTCTGGAAACGGCCTCTGCCCCCTTGGCCAAGACCACCTGAATACCTTGCCTGGCTTGCTAGGCAGCAGCCCTGTGTTTTTCTGAGCAGGAAGGACTGCACATATGCGACCCACTATGCAGAAAAGCCTCCAGGGGGTGGCCGGATGTTTTGTTTCTCCATTCCTTGCCCACTTTGTTGATGTGTGCTTTCATTTGCATTCCAACAGGAACAACCTTAAGGGAGGGGTAGTGAGGCTGCTTAGAGGTAGGCAGTTGGTGCTCACAGGCCAGCAGGGCCTCCTGGTGCCTCACTAACAGTGCATTTGCACCTGGGGTGCTGGGAAGCCTCTGGGCAGTGCCCATATGGTTTGGAGCTCTGTGACATGGCCAGGTACTAGGCGCCTCCTGCTGACTTGAGCCAGTGTTCCAACTGGAGTTGCCATAGCAAAAAGGGCACAGGGCCCCTTGGGGGTTTGCTGTAAGTTCTCACTAGTTCTCACAGGCCTTCGGGGATGCACAGGATGTGTAGAGCCGCACATCCCTCCCCTGACCATTCTGCTGGGAACGGCTTGGGCCAGGGTCCTAGGCAAATACACTTTCCACCTCCCCTCCTGCTCCATCTTCCCACATCCTGGTTGAACCCGTGTGACACAGCTCCCCACCGCCTCTGCCCTTGCCAGTCCTGGAAGTGGCTGGTGTATGGATCCGCCACCTCTCTCACAATCAACCTCATCTCTCTTGCTCAGAGCATAAGGGAGATACAAGGTTAGCAGGTCAGCGAATCTGGGCATCTCCTTTCTGCGCTAGTGTCTGCTTAACTCTTGTCTTCCCGCTTGCCTTGGCCTCTCTGGCCCAGATCCCTGCCTGCTACTTCCTGCTATTGAGCAGCCAAGGATTATACTGGCTAGAGGCAGGAGCTGGCAATCCTGGTGCCCGTGGCTCACAGCCATATGTTTTAGGCTCCTTCAGGAAGCTCTGCTAAGACACCAGGGAAAGGGATATCTGACCCTTCCCTGCCGTGACCAAGGCACACTAGCACCCAGCAATGATACTCATAGGCAGCATCATCACTGTCATGCAGATCTCCAAGAGCAGAGGCAGCTTGGCATCAAGTACAGAGACCTTTGTGTAGCGGACAGCACAAGAGGGGAGCCTTCGCCATATGATTGGTTTCCGGGAACTTCAAAAAACAAGTAACGTGTAAACACTTTGAACTCCCTCTGTCCAACCTCATACCTGACACACTCATGCAACCGCACATGAACAAAAAATTCCTCACAGGCGAGCCGACTCTCTCTCTCTCTCTTTCTCTCTCTTCCTCCCCGCCACCCCCACATGCTCACTATAACACACTGTGCCGGGTCCTCCTGGATCTACATCCACATACCTATTTGCACATATGCAGACTTAGGCTTAGGAAGCACACTCCTGTACAGCATCAGGAACACACGCATGTAGGCAAGCAGGGGCACACACACGCACACGTGAGCGCACCCAGTACACAGTGGCTTGGAAGGTGCTAAGGGGTTTTCGAGGACTGTGTCCTACTTGCTCAAGTCCAGGGTGTTGTTCTCGTGGTGGGCGTGGCCAAGGAGCCCAGCGCTGCTTACTGGACAGTCCATTGGCACTTGGGCCTCCCCCTGCTGTCCTCACCAGTCTCCCATTCCCTGAACCATGCAGCTTCGGAGACCTGGGTAGCAACAAACTCTTCGGGAAAGCAATCAAGGCAGAAATGTCAACGTAACAGGACCACATGATTACGCCCCAGTAGTGCCCCAACCAAGGATGGCATTCGTTACTCCTCAGGTCTACACCCTAAAGCACAGCACTGCGCGCAGAGAATGGGGCAGGCCTGTGCCCCAGAATCCCTTGCCTCTTCTCCCTTCTACTTGGTCCCAGGGTGGTGGGGCGCCCAACCTGGCCTTCCTAGCCACCACCTGCCATCTGCAGCTGAGTTCCTGAGGCTTGTCCCCTGCACACATACCTCCTTTGCTGATAACTCCCTCCGAGTTCTCTCTCCTAGCCCTCCTGTCCCTGCCTTGCTGCTCTGGACTGCTTTCAACTCGCACATGCCTCTGCGTCACTGCCTCTTTGCCTCTGCCTCTGCTTCCCAATTTCCCCCTCCTCCTCTTGAGTTTCACAGGCTGCACACCTCCCCATGCACCTCTTCACTTCTTCTGGGGAAATTACAACTGCCTCACCCTGGCCTAGCCCTTCTTATCTTCTCCAAATCTCCCTCTGCTCTCACCCTCTGCACACCTGGGATCTCTCAGTCCTCTGGTGAACACCAATCCCCATTTATCTAATCTGTTGTCTGCCTGCTCTGTGCCCAAGCCCCTCTGCTCCTTTTCTGTGCACAGGAGGTTTGTGACAAAGGTAGGAGGGAAGCGGCACTCCTTTCCTGCCTTCTGGTTTTATGACTGACATCCGATTGGTCTGGAAACGGCCTCTGCCCCCTTGGCCAAGACCACCTGAAGACCTTGCCTGGCTTGCTAGGCAGCAGCCCTGTGTTTTTCTGAGCAGGAAGGACTGCACATATGCGACCCACTATGCAGAAAAGCCTCCAGGGGGTGGCCGGATGTTTTGTTTCTCCATTCCTTGCCCACTTTGTTGATGTGTGCTTTCATTTGCATTCCAACAGGAACAGCCTTAAGGGAGGGGTAGTGAGGCTGCTTAGAGGTAGGCAGTTGGTGCTCACAGGCCAGCAGGGCCTCCTGGTGCCTCACTAACAGTGCATTTGCACCTGGGGTGCTGGGAAGCCTCTGGGCAGTGCCCATATGGTTTGGAGCTCTGTGACATGGCCAGGTACTTGGCGCCTCCTGCTGACTTGAGCCAGTGTTCCAACTGGAGTTGCCATAGCAAAAAGGGCACAGGGCCCCTTGGGGGTTTGCTGTAAGTTCTCACTAGTTCTCACAGGCCTTCGGGGATGCACAGGATGTGTAGAGCCGCACATCCCTCCCCTGACCATTCTGCTGGGAACGGCTTGGGCCAGGGTCCTAGGCAAATACACTTTCCACCTCCCCTCCTGCTCCATCTTCCCACATCCTGGTTGAACCCGTGTGACACAGCTCCCCACCGCCTCTGCCCTTGCCAGTCCTGGAAGTGGCTGGTGTATGGATCCGCCACCTCTCTCACAATCAACCTCATCTCTCTTGCTCAGAGCATAAGGGAGATACAAGGTTAGCAGGTCAGCGAATCTGGGCATCTCCTTTCTGCGCTAGTGTCTGCTTAACTCTTGTCTTCCCGCTTGCCTTGGCCTCTCTGGCCCAGATCCCTGCCTGCTACTTCCTGCTATTGAGCAGCCAAGGATTATACTGGCTAGAGGCAGGAGCTGGCAATCCTGGTGCCCGTGGCTCACAGCCATATGTTTAAGGCTCCTACAGGAAGCTCTGCTAAGACACTAGGGAAAGTGATATCTGACCCTTCCCTGCCTCGACCAAGGCACACTAGCACCCAGCAACAGTATTCATAGGCGTCATTCTCACTGTCATGCAGATCTCCAAGAGCAAAGGCAGCTAGGTATCCCGGGCCTCAATTCCGGATACCTTTGTGCAGAGGACAGCACAAAAGGGGAGACTTTGCCAAATGATTGGTGTCTGGGAACTTCAAATAAGCAAGTAAACATGCACACAATTGGAACTCCCTATGTCCAACCGCATACATGACACACTCATACAACCGCACATGAACAAAGAATTCCTCATAGGCGAGATGACTCTCTCTCTCTCTTTCTCTTTCTCCCTTCCCGCCACCTCCACATGCTCACACATAACACACTGTGCCGGGTCCTCCTGGATCTACATCCACATACGTATTTACACATACACAGACTTTGGCTTAGTAAGCACACCCATGTACAGCATCAGGAACAAACACACACGAATGTAAGCAAGCACGGGCACACATATGCACATTCGAGCGCACCCAGTACACAGTGGCTTGGAAGGTGCTAAAGGGTTTCAGGGGACTGTCCTACTTGCTCCAGTCAAGGGTGATATTCTTGTGGTGGGCGTGGCTAAGGAGCCCAGCGCTGCTTACTGGCCAGTCCATTGGCACTTGTGCCTCCCGCTGCTGTCCTCACCAGTATCCTGTTCCCTCAACCATGCAGCTTGGGTGACCTGGGTAGCAACAAACTTTGGGGGAAAGAAATCAAGGGAGAAATGGGAATGCAACAGGACCACAGGATTAGGCCCCCAGTAGTGCCCCAACCTGGGAAGGCATTCATTACCGCTCAGGTCTACACCAAGAAGCATGGAGCTGCAAGCAGAGAGCGGGGCAGGCCTGTGTGCCAGAATCCCTTGCCTCTTCTTCCTTCTCTTGGTCCCAAGGTGGTGGGGTGCCCATCGTGATCGTCCAACCTCGCCTTTCTTGTATGGTGCAAGTCAGTTCGCTTTTTGGCAGGAACTGACCAGGAGGGCCTCCTAACAGAGGCTCAACCTGCCCACCTTGATCTTGGGTCTGCTACTTTTGCTTCTTCACAGGAGCCAGCGGATCAGCTTAGGAGATCTCCATTTTGTAAGTCTTTTAAATATCAGGCCTGTGTGTATTGTTTCTTCTGTTTTATTGGAATTGTTTTACCTCTTGTTATTTTGTGGACTGCACAACTGACAAGACTGATAGGCATGGGCAACGTCCCTTCCACTCCCGTGGACTTGACTTTAGCCCACTGGAAGGAAGTTACTCACAATAATAGTGTAGAGATCAAGAAACGAAAGTGGGTGACTCTCTGCTCTTCTGAGTGGCTCACTTTCAAGATGGGTGGCCACCAGAAGGGACTTTTGACTTGAGTACAATTCTCAAAGTAGAGGACTATGTTTTTAATTCCTTACATAGTCAC
Source organism: Perognathus longimembris pacificus (assembly GCF_023159225.1). NCBI lineage: Eukaryota > Metazoa > Chordata > Mammalia > Rodentia > Heteromyidae > Perognathus > Perognathus longimembris. The sequence goes on along the minus strand of NW_025959862.1, from coordinate 138,351 downwards.
TACGAAAAAGTTGGTAGATATCACCTTCTCTGGGCCCCTCCCGTGAGTCCGTCCCTTCTCCTTTTGTGTGAAAACTCATTTTGTTTTTTAAACACAAAGAGAAGTTCAACCACCTGTCACTCATGGTCTTAATTACTTGTGGTAATACTCAGTTAGCTGCTGTTACTGTGGTGGCACTTACTAAAAACTTCATAGAGTATATTAATCAGCTATAATGTCATGATAGTATTACCATATTACTGTACAGTATTAGAAAACAGATACACAGCAGATAGTGCTTAGAAAATTTCTAAGTACTGTATGTAAGCATTTAGGTTATTTTTTTTTTTGGCCAGTCCTGGGCCTTGGACTAATGATTTCTCATTAGTATTACCAGGAGGGTTATATACTTAATTTAATGTTGTTTTTATTTTGCCAGTTCTGAGGCTTGAACTCAGGGCTTGAGCACTGTCCCTGAGCTGCTTTTATTCACACACACACACACAGCACTACTTCCACCTTTTTCTGTTTATGTGGTGGGGAGGAATGGAACCCAGGGCTTCATGCATGCTAGGTGAGCACTCTGCCGCTAAGCCACATTGCTAGTCGAATATGTTGGGTCTATTTATGATTGTTCATTATGCCAGTCCTGAGGCTTGAACTCAGGGCTTGGGTGCTGTTCTTGTGCTGAAGGCTAGCAGACTATCATTTGAACCACAGGTCCACTTCCAGCTTTTTTTGGTAGTTATTTGGAGATGAGTCTCATAGACTTTCCTGCCTGGATGGATTTGAGCTGTGAGTCTCAGCTCATAAGCTTCTGAGAAGTTAGGATTACAGGTGAGAGCCACTGGCACTTAGCAGCTACTTTTTTGTTTTTGTTGTTGTTGTTTTTACAAACTGATTGTAAAGATAAATTACAATATTTTAAGTGATGAACTGCTTTTCCTAATTCAAGTATTTTGGCATATTTTCTAGTTAATCAGTTATGTAGATGTAAAACATTACTTGGAAGATTGTTTATGTGTTTATTATGTGGAAGACAGCAATTTGCTTTCCATAATCGTTCATTCACTTGTGAAATATCTTTTCCTTCTGTAAACCAGTCTAAAGCTACAAAAATAGGTATTGAACTATTAGAATCTTATTAAACCATGTATTGTGCTCTCTCTCCTCTCCTCTCCTCTCCTGTCCTCCCCTCCCTTCCCCTCTCCTCCCCTCCACTCCTCTCCCCTGTCCTCCCCTTTTCTCTCCTCTCCTCTCCCACCACCTGTAGTAACAAGGTTTGAATTCAAGGCTTCATCCTGGCATGTATGCCCACTCAGCTGGTATTCTGCCACTTACACATCTAGCCCAGCATTTCACTGGTTAATTGGAGATGGAGTCTTTTGGACTTTACTGAATGGGCTGGCTTTGAACCCTGACCCTCTGCATCTCAGCTTGCTGAGTATCCAGGTTTACCGGTATGAGCCCCAGGTGCCTGGCTAAATCATGTGTTTTAATTTTAACACATTTTGTTATGTTCAATGTACATGGCTTAGAAATACATAATGACAGTAGTTTGTATGCAGCAAACTACATTATTCTTAGAGAATTAGAGAACTAGAGTGCACATTTTGGTATTGAGATTTTCTTTAAAAAAATAAATGAGTAGAACCCTTGAAAGGACAATGAAATATAATATGATGGTCCCATATGTATATGAAGAAGTGTGATGTAAAACACAATGAGTTGCATGGTCCTAGATGCTATGAATTCTGAGGATCCAACAATGAGGTGTGAGCTTTCATACAGCTCGGCTTTCTAAAAATTGTTGGTAATTGATCTTACATTAATTATCTCATTTCATTCCTAAAACATCCTGAATATTAGATCGGGTATGTATTGAAATCATAATTTGCGTATAAGAAAACATGGCTTAATGTATGGATCTGTGACCCCTCTGTATATCACTTTGACAATAAATAAGTAATTATATATATTTTTTTTTAAAAAAAGGAAAACACATTGAGAGGCTGCTGCCTACTCCAAGTGGAGGTGATGGTGTCTTTCTAATTATAAGGCTGAGTTTTTTGCTGGCACATGGTAGCTGTGAGGATTATTCTAAAATAAGATTCCTGATCAAAGATGGCCTTTAGAACTTTTGATAACATTGAAAACTACTAGGTCTATCATGATTGCTCTCAACCAACTAATTATGCCTATTTAGAAGTAATAATTATATGAGAGTTCAGCATTTTCCATTTTCTGAAAAACAAGAAATGTAAGGTTAGACTCATTTTCTCTATACTGATGATGATGTAGGAGCTCAATGTAGTTCAGTGCCAATGTGATCCTTTTAAATAGGACCATATGAAGTTCTGCCTGATGCTTTGCTCATTTGAGCTAAATTTAAAAATTGAAGTGTTAGGGTCTTTTTTTAATAAGTTAGCAACATATTTCTAACAAATTTTTAATCTTTTATTGGAAAACTAGCATTTTGTGGATTCTTTGTTGTTGTTATGGTTTGTGGGGCATGAACGCAGGTGCTGACCCTGAGTTCACTCACTATGTTCCTTTCTCTCTTTCTTTCTTCCTCTCTTTCTTTTCTCCCTTCCTTCCTTCCTTCCTTCCTTCCTTCCTTCCTTCCTTCCTTCCTTCCTTCCTTCCTTCCTTCATTGCCAGTCCTGGACTCAGGTCCTGAGCACTGTCCCAGGCTTTTGTTTTTGTTTTGCTCAAGGCTAGTACACTACCACTTGAGCCATTGCTCCACTTCTTGCTTTTTGCTATATGTGGTGGTGAGGAATTGAACCCATGGCTTCATGTATACAAGGCAAGCACTCTACCACTAGGCCATATTCCCAGCCCTTCTTCCTTTCCTTTCAAGGCTAGTCCTCTGTCTCTTTGAGCCACAGTGCCTCTTCCAGGTTTTTGTTTTTGTTTTTTTTGTAGTTAATTGGAGATGAGACTCTTTAACAGACATTCTTGTCTTCACTGGCATTCAACCATGATCCTCAAAGGTCAGCCTTCTGAGTAGCTAGGATGACAGACAGGCATGAGCCACCAGCACCCTGTACATTGGGACACTTCTAAAATGTATGTCTTATGCTTAAATACCTCTTCTCCACTGCCTTATGGAAGGAGCCCAAATTGACCCCAGCTTCTTTTTAATTTTCACAATGCTTATGGCATTCAGCAGCAGGAATTCCTGGTTTCTAGAGAGTTGTTCTCTTCCTGTGTTCCTGTCTCTGTCTCTTCTTCCTGGAATCTTCCCCATTGGTATCTGCCTGTCAAATGGCTACCCATTCTTAATGAACTACTCAGATGTGAAGTTGAAATGATAAATCTTTGCTTTCCTTGGCCAGCCCCGCCCCACCCTGGCGGTTTCCTGTTGTTTCTGCTTGGGGCACTGGAAGGCTCAGGCCAGGGCAGGACGGGCGATGGATGGGGGGCTGGGTGGGGCAGAGCGGACAGGCGGGACAGAGGCAGTGGAGTCAAAACAGGGTAAAATGATACACGGGTGTGCAATTTGCAAGCTGGGGGTTCTGGGTGCTGAGTGCTAAATACTAGGTAGCTGGGTGCTGGGTACTGGGTGCTGGGTGGCTAGGGGCTGGTTACTGGGTGTCTGGGTGCTAGGTACTGGGTGCTGGGTGGTTGGGTGCTGGGTGACTGGGTGCTTGGTAGCTGGGTGTTGAGTAGCTGGATGGTGTGGTCTGAGTAGTTGGGTGCTGGGTACTGGTTAGATGGGTGCTGGGTGCTAGGTACTAGGTGCCTGGGGTCTGAGTAGCAGGGTTCTGGGAACTGGGTGCTCAGTAGCTGGGTACTGGCTGCTGGCTAGCTGGGTGGCTGGGTTCTGGGTGCTGGGTACTGGGTGCTGGGTAGCTGGGTACTGGGTGCTGGGTGTCTGGGTGCTGAGTAGCTGGGTGCTGGGGGCTGGTTGGCTGGGTGCTGGGTACTGGGTGATGGGTGCTGAGTGGTTGTGTCCTGGTGCTGGGTGGCTGGGTACTAGGTGCTGGATTAGGTGCTGGATAGCTGGGTAGCTGGGTGGCTGGGTGCTGAGTAGCTGGGTACTGGGTGCTGGGTGTCTGGGTGCTGAGTAGCTGGGTGCTGGGGGCTGGTTGGCTGGGTGCTGGGTACTGGGTGATGGGTGCTGAGTGGTTGTGTCCTGGTGCTGGGTACTGGTTGGCTGGGTACTAGGTGCTGGATTAGGTGCTGGGTAGCTGGGTAGCTGAGTGGCTGGGTGCTGAGTAGCTGGGTACTGGACGCTGATTGGCTAGGTACTAGGTACTGGGTGCTGGGTGGTTGGCGGCTGGGTGCTAGGTACTGGGTTGAGTAGCTGGGTGGCTGGGTGCTGACTAGCTGGATGCTGAGGTCCAAATAACTGGATACTGGGTGCTGAGTAGCTGAGTGTTGGGTTGCTGGGTACTTGGTGCTGGGTACCTGGGTGGTGAATAGCTGGGTGCTGGGGACTGGGTGCTGGGTGGCTAGGTACTGAGTCGCTGGGTGCTGGGTACTGGTTGGGTGCTTAGTAGTTGCATGATGGGTAATGGGGGCTAGGTGCTGAGTAGCTGCATGCTGAAGGCTGGCATCTGGGTGCTGAGTAGCTGGGTGCTGGGTGGCTGGGTGCTGGGTACTGGGTAGCTGGGTACTGGCTGGCTGGGATGCTGGGTACTGGGTGCTGGGTGGCTGGGTGCTGAGTAGCTGGGGACTGGATGCTGATTGGCTGGGTGTTGGTACTGGGTGCTGGGGGGTTAGGTGCTGGGTGGCTGGGTACTTGGTAGCTGGGTAGCTGTGTGGGTGGCTGGTTGCTGGGTAGCTGGGTAGTGGGTGGCTGGGTGCTGGGTACTGGTTCGCTGGGTGCTGAGGGCACTGAGGGTTGAGTACCTGGGTGCTCAGTACTGGGTGCTGAGTAGGTGAGTGCTGGCTGGGTACTGGGGGTTGGGGTGCTGAGTACCTGGGTGCTGAGGGCTGAGAACCTGGGTGGCTGGGTAATGGGTGCTGGGTGCTGAGTAGCTGGGTGCCGGGTGGCTGGGTGCCGGGCCGGGATTCGAGCCCCAGTCCCCCTCCTCCCCGCCCTCCCCTAGGCCCCTTGCCTGTCCGTGTGTCCGTCTGTCCGTCTCTCTCTCAGTTGTCCCTGTGTCCACCCGTCTGTCTGTCTGCCTCGGTTTCCCTGCCCATCCGTCTGTCCGTCTGTCTGTCCCCAGGCCTGGGACCCTGTGCGCCTGTCGCTCTGTGCGTCCGTCCATCTGTCTACGTTCATTGGTCCCTGTCTGTCCGTCCATCCGTCTGTCTCCTTGTCTGTCTGTCCGTCTGCCCATCTGTCTGTCCATCTGTCTCTCGCTGCATGTCAGTCTGTCCATCTGTCTCCCTGTTCGTCCATCTGTCCGTCTGTCTGTCCATCCGTCTGTCTGCCGTCCGACTGTCTCTGTGTCTGTCACACTGCTTGTGTGTCCGTCTGTGTGTCCATCTGTCTGTCTGTCCGTCTGTCTGTCCATCTGTCTCTCTCCCTGTCTCCCTATTTGTCCATCTGTCCTCCCTGTTCGTCCGTCTGTGTCTCTGTCTTTCCATCTATGTCTTTTCGTCCATCTGTCTGTCCATCTGTCCGTCTGTCAGTCTCCCTGTCCATCCGTCCATCTATGTCTGTCTGTCCATTTGTCCGTCTCCCTGTCTGTCTTTCCATCTGTCCGTCCATCCGACTGTCTCCTTGTCTGTCTGTCTGTCTGGCTCCCTGTCTGTCTATCTCCCTGTCCATCTGTCTGTGTCTCTCTAGCTGCCTGACTGTCCCACAGCCGGTCTAACCGTCTGTCTGTCTGTTTGTCTGTCTGTGTTAGTGTCTGTTCCTGTCTGTGTGTCTCCCTCCCTGTCTCTGTGTCCACCCGTCTGTCCGTCTCTCCCTTCCCCTGTGGGCAGCTGAAGCGACAGACAGTGAGCCAGGCCCTGCGGCCCAGAGAGTGACCAAGCACCCAGCACCCCTCACGGAGGCACGGGAGGAGGACTGAGCGCCTAGCACACACACAGGAGGACTGAGCACCCAGCACCTCGTGTGGAGGAACGGGAGGAGAACTGAGCGCCCAGCGCCTCCTGTGGATTCATGGGAGGAGGACTGAGCATGCAGGCCCTCGTGTGGGACACAGGACTAACTGCCCAGCACCCACATGAGAAGACTGAGCACCCAGCACTTTGTGTGGAGGCACGGGAGGACTGAGCACCCAGCACCTCATATGCAGACACCGGGGGAGGACTGAGCACCCAGCACTAACAAAGGAAGACTGAGCACCCAGCACCTTGTGTGGAGACGCCAGGGGGGAATGAGCACCCAGCATCTTGTGTGGAGATGCCGGGGGAGGACTGAGCACCCAGCACCCACGCAGGAGGACTCAGTACCCTAACCCTAGGTACGTGTGTGCATGCGGGGGGGGGGGGCTGGGGTGACCTGGGCGGCGCCATGATCAGGGCCCAGGCTGCAGGCTCAGCTCCACCATGGGCCATGGCTCCGCCTCCTCCTCCTCCTCCTCCTCCTCCTCCTCCTCCTCCTCCTCCTCCTCCTCCTCCTCCTCCTCCTCCTCCTCCTCCTCCTCCTCCTCCCAGCCCTACCTGCCTCAGTGTCTGTACCTTTTGGCTGGTTTCACTTAGATTATGGCCAGAGAATGGCTGAAGTAAATAACAGGAATGAAGAAAAGAAATGTATGGTGATTAGCAGTTCTTTGAGGGAAATGTTTACCTTTATTCACAAACAGTGTATGTGTTGGTAGTTTTCCTATTGCCAGAGAAAGAGAGTGTTGATTCTAAATGTTAGTTTTTAAAATGAGAATCTTAAGCATTATATGTCATAACTCTAAAAAAATGTTAGGTGTTTCAGAATCTTTCAAAAATATTTATTGTCTTTTTTCTCCTTTATTGTCAAAGTGAAGTACAGAGGGGTTACAATTTCATATATAATGCAGTGAGTACATTTCTTGTCCAACATGTTAACTCCTCCTCCCCTCCACATGCCTACCTCTTCCCTCCTGCTTCCCCTTCCACCCACGAGTTGTATGGTTGGTTTACACCAAATGGTTTTGTGAGTATTGTGTTTGGAGTTGTTTGTATTTTTATCCTTTGTCTATTGATTTTGATATTTACTTTCTCTTCCCTAGCTCTAATACACGTATATACAGTATCCAGGGTGCTCAGATGAGATACAGTGATAGTGGGGGTAAAACCACAGGAAGGGAATACGAGAGAAAATAAAAAGGGTACGGATTCATATCGCATGTTGAAAATAATTACAATAATGATATACCACTTGTTTCCATAACATGGAGCTCATTTCACTTAGCATCATCTTAAGTGTCCATAAGGGCATAGCTATTGGGCTATTATGACTTCGGCTTTGACTAGCCTAAACATGTACTAATTATTCCAAAAACATGTACTAATTATTCCAAGCACCCAGCACCCCTCACGGAGGCACGGGAGGAGGACTGAGCGCCTAGCACACACACAGGAGGACTGAGCACCCAGCACCTCGTGTGGAGGAACGGGAGGAGAACTGAGCGCCCAGCGCCTCCTGTGGATTCATGGGAGGAGGACTGAGCACCCAGGCCCTCGTGTGGGACACAGGACTAACTGCCCAGCACCCACATGAGAAGACTGAGCACCCAGCACTTTGTGTGGAGGCACGGGAGGACTGAGCACCCAGCACCTCGTATGCAGACACCGGGGGAGGACTGAGCACCCAGCACTAACAAAGGAAGACTGAGCACCCAGCACCTTGTGTGGAGACGCCAGGGGGGACTGAGCACCCAGCATCTTGTGTGGAGATGCCGGGGGAGGACTGAGCACCCAGCACCCACGCAGGAGGACTCAGTACCCTAACCCTGGGTACGTATGCGCATGCGGGGGGGAGGCTGGGGTGACCCCGGCGGCGCCATGATCAGGGCCCAGGCTGCAGGCTCAGCTCCACCACGGGCAATGGCTCTGCCTCCTCCTCCTCCTCCTCCTCCTCCTCCTCCTCCTCCTCCTCCTCCTCCTCCTCCTCCTCCTCCTCCTCCTCCCAGCCGAGGACAGGGGGAGCTGCACGGCTGTCCGGCTGTCCGTGTGTCCATCCGCCCATCTCTTTGTCTGTCCGTCTGTCTCCCTGTGTGTCTGTCCGTCCATCCATTTGTCCATGTGTCCGTCTGTCTCCAGGTCTGTCTGCCCGTCTGCTCATCTGTCCATCTGTCCATCCATCCGTCCGTCTGTCTGTCTCCCTGTTTCTCCGTCTGTCTGTCTGACCATCTGCTCAGTGTGTTTGTCCGTCTGTCTCCAGGTCCATCTGTCCATGACTGTCTGTCTCCCTGTGTGTCTCACTGTGTGCTCATCTGTCTGTCCGTCTCCCTCTCTTGTCTGTCTCCATGATGTCCATCTGTCCATCCGTCCATCTGTGTCTTTTTGTCATCTGTCTGTCTCCAGTTCTGTCTGTCTGTCTCCCTGTCCACCTGTCTGTCTGTCCTGCTCATCTGTGTCCCTGTCTGTCTGTCTGTCCATCTGTCTGCTGTGTGTCTGTCTGTCCGTCTCCCTGTCTGTCTGTCTCCATGTCTGTTTGTCCATCTGTCTGCCTGTCTCTTGTCCATGCCTGTTTGTCTGTCTCCAGGTCTGTCCATCTGTCTCCCAGTCTGTCTGTCTGTCTGTTCATCTGTCCGTCCATCTCCCTGTCTCCCTGTCTGTCCGTCCGTCTGTCTTCATGTCTGTCCGTGTCTCGATTCCCATCGCTGTCTGTCTGTCACCGCCCAAGCCCCCAGCCCCCCATGTCCCCCTGTCCCTCCGTCCGTCCGTCTGTCCATCTTCACCAGTCAACTTGTCGCTGACACAGGGAACGCGGGCGCTCAGGAGCCTGCAGGGCAGACGGACGGACGGGTGGATGTGGGCTCGAATCCCGGCCTCCCGCATGGCCCACAATGCGTTGCGTTCCCCCCCCCCACCCTGGGGGCCCCGGGTTCAGATTCCTGCTCACCTCTGACAGCCCCAGCCCAGGCCCAGCGACCCCAGTGCTGCTGAAGCAGCAGGTGCAGCATGGCTGGCCCGGCGGGGACCCTTGAAACCTCCGACCGTGTGGGTGTGCACACACTCGGGGAGGAAGGGATGGGAGGGGGAGGGGTCACATGAAGTGGGGAGGGAGGGACACGTGACCCTCAGCTCCTTGCCCCAGCCCTCCCCACACGACTCCACCTGCAAAGGCTCCCCCCCATGTGAGGCCTCTGAGGACACTTGAAATCGCCACCTATCCACCCACAGGCCCAGAATGGTCTTGGGGACACTTGAAACCACCCCCCCACCCAGATCCCCATTCCCCCGGGGACACTTGAAACCGCCGTGGGGACACTCAAAACTGCCCTACATCCACTCACAGGCCCAAGGTTTTCGTGGGGACACTGGATACCGCCCTCCATCGATGCACACGCCGAGGGTTGCCTTGGAGACACTTGAAACCACCCCCTAAAGAACTGCCCCCATCATGGGACACTTGAAACTGACCCTCACCCAGACCCCCTCCCCTTGGGGACACTTGAAACCGCCCTCCATCCACCCACAGGCCCAGGGTTGCCTTGGCGACGCTTAAAACCGCCCCCTACAGAACCACTCCAACCCGGGGACACTTGAAACCGCCCTCCATCCACCCACAGGCCCAAGGTGGTCCTGGTTACACTTGAAACCACCCCCCCAAGAGCCCCTCCCCATTGGGATACTAGAAAACACCCTTGGGACACTTGAAACCGCCCTGGGTACACTTGAAACCACCCACCACAGACCCCTGCCCACCCTGGAGACACTTGAAACGAATCGCCCCAGACCCCTTACCCCGGGAACACTTGAAACCGCCCTCCATCCACCCACAGGCCCAAAATGGTCCTGGGGACACTTGAAACCACCCCCCACCCAGAATCTCTACTCCTGGGGACACCTGAAACCTCCCTGGGGACAGTTGAAACCGCCCTCTGCTCCCCAAACTCCACCGTGTTGCTCCAGGAGCCCTAGGTCAGGGTGCGGGCTTCCCTGGCCCGGATACACAGGCCCGGTGAGGCCCGGGTTCGAGACCTGGCAGGGCGTAGGTGTTGTCTGAGCCTCCCAAGACCTCAATGTGGGGGGAGACTCGCCATGGGGCAGGGGTAAACTGAGGCACGGGGCGGTTCCAGGAGCACTCACCGGGGAGTCCTGGGAGACCAGCTGGCCACCATGCTAAAAGAACAGAGCACAGGCCTCAGTCAGCACTGACTGCGGGGCAGGGTGCTGGACCGTGTACTTCTGGGTGATGTGATTAGTACTCCCACGTGCTGTGTGGAGTACTCCCCAGTGCTGGGCTGAGTACTCCCATTTCACACTAATCCTGAAACCCACCTCTCCCAACCAATACTGGACTGAGTAGTCCAGGGTGCTACAACCAGTACTCCCTGGTGCTGGACTGAGTACTCCCGGGTGCTGCACTGAGTACTCCCATCCCTCCCCGGTGCTGGACTGAGTAATCCCATCCCACACCAATCCGGAACCCCACCCCCTCCTGACCGTTGCTGGACTAAATACTCCCCGCCAGTGCTGGACCGAGTACTCCCGGGTGTTGCACTGAGTACTCCCATGCACAGGGCCAGCTGGTACCGGAAGTCGTGCTTGCTCCACTGCCTCCAGGTCCTGTGTGGCTCCCACCATACCTGCCAGCCCCGGGGGCCGCAGGCAATGCTCACGTTTCACAGGGGGTCAAAGTGTTCTGAAAACTGCCACAGATGAATGGAGGGACACCGGGTGGGGTGGGGGGGCTCGAAACTGCCCTCGGTGGTGCCAGGGATACTTGAAACTGCCCATGTGGGTCTTGGGGGACACTCAAAACTGCCCTGGATGCTCATGGGGACAGTGGAAACCGCCCTCCATCCACCAAGGTGCTCGTGTGGACACTTGAAACTGCCCTCAGCGGTCTCGGGGACACTTAAAACCGCCCTGGATGGTCCTGGGAAAACTTGAAGCTGCTTTTGGGGGTCATGGGGAACCCTTGAAATCGCCCTAGGTGGTCTTGGGGATACCTGAAACTGCCCTCCATGCACCAAAGTGCTCGTGGGGATACTTGAAACCACTCTCGGTGGTCTCGAGGACACAAATCCGCCCTCGGTGTTCTTGGGGACACTTTAAACTGCCCTTGGTGGTCTCTGGGATACTTGAAACCGCCCTGGGTGGTCCAGGGGGTACTGGAAACCACCCTCACCAATTTCACGGGCATAGAGCCAGGCGTCCAGGAAGTGGACGGGGCCAGCGGGGCTCGAGCCGGTGACCAGGGCGTAGGTCTGGGCCCAGAGGCCAGCAAGATCGGGGAGGATGCAGCCCACCTGGAGGCCGGACTGGCACATGTCGGCCAGCACTCATGGTACAGGCCGGTCCTAGGGAGTGGTGGGGCATTAGAAACTCACAATGGCCGAAGGGGGGGACATTAGAAACCGAAAATGGCCAACAGAGGTGGCATTACAAACTGACAATGCCAAAGAGAGGCGTTAGAAACTGACAATGGCGGGATGAGCGGGGAACATTAGAAACCGACAATGGTGCGGAGGGGGCATTGAAACCGGCAGGGGTGGCCCCACCTGGAGTCCGGATCCTGAAGGAATACTGTGTCCCCCGCGGTGCCTGCGGCCCCAGTGCCCATGAGCAGTTCAGGGCCTGGGCCTCGAAGACATAACACACAAGGCCTGGGGAAACGACATGGCGGGGGGGGGGGTGGAGGGTGGAGGGCCTGTGGGGAGACTTACCCCTGACCCTTCAACCCCACGACCTCTGACCCTTCAACCCCAAAACCCCTGACCCTTCAACCCCATGTCCCCTGACCCGTCAACCCATGACCCCTGACCAGTTCAACCCCATGATTCCTGAACTTTCAACCCAATGACCCCTGAACCTTCAACATATGACCTGTGACCCCTGACCCTCGATCCCCCCCACCCTACCCGGAACTTCAGGACCTCACACGGGTTTGTGAACCCCAGGCCTTTGTTCAGGGGCCTCCTGGCCACAGTGAGTGTAACCTCGAACTCGACTCCCTGGTACCACAGGAGATCCCAGAATTCGCAGCTACATTGTCCGACGGGGACCTTGGAGAGCGGGGGGGTCGGTGCCTTGACATAAACCGGAACACCTGGGAGATCCATTCGTCCATCCATGCCTCAACTTAGCCCCCGGAACACCAGGGAATGTGGGCCAGCCCACCCCTGCCTCAGTTTACCCCACAGCCCCCACCATTGGCCTCTCAGGATGGGGGCCTGGTGTCTCCGTCGTGCCTCGATTGCCCCAACTGTCCAGCAGTGTGACCAACCCATTGTTCGGGTTCACAACGATGCACCGGGCCTCTGTGGTGGTGGCCACACAGTGCAAGCTTAGCCTGTGGCTCCTGGAGTCGAAGGTCAGGCCCAGGTCAGGTACAGGGTCAGGGGTCGCAGGGCCCAAGGTTAGGGGGGTCTCAGGGGTCAGGAGGGCGCGGGGAAGCTTCCAGAAGATGTTGTGGGAGTCTCTGGTTGGGTTGGGGGGGTCACGAGGAACAAAGGTGAGAAGTCAGGATCATCCATACAAGGGTACTGTGTTCGAATCCTCCCTTGGGCTGATGGAGGAACCAGAAAGGAGGTGAGTTACCCGGATGAGCTTCAGCCATGAGGACGAGGACGAGGAGGAGGAAGAGGAGGAGGAGGAGGAGGAGGGGGAGGAAGATGGAGGCTGCAGACCAGGGGAGGATCAGGGCAGGAGGCCTGGACCTGGAGAGCACTGTGGAGAGAGCAATGGGGATGGGTGGGTGGGTGGGTGGGTGGATGATTGGGTGGATGGGTGGAAGAGTGGGTGGATTGATCGGTGGGGGGGGTGGATGGGTGGGTGGATCTATGGGTGGGTGGATGGGTGGATGGGTGGGTGGATGAATGATGGGTGGGTAGATGGGTGGGTGGATGGTTGGGTGGGTGGGTGGATGGATGGGTGGGTGGGTGGATGGATGGGTGGGTGGGTGGATGGGTGGGTGGATGGATGGGTGGGTGGGTGGATAATTGGGTGGGTGGGGGATGGGTGTTTGATCTCATCCCTCTCTCCTTCCCCCTCCCTCTCCTCCCTGGTGGCCCCTGGGGCTTTCACACTCACTGCAGGCCATTGGCACATCGGGTCGGGTGTGGGGCAGCCAGGGTGCCCGTCTTGGTTCCGGGGGTTTGGGCTGTCAGGTGTGGACCCCCGGGTGGGTGTCCTGGGGAGCTTGGGGCGGCTGGGCCCTGACGTTTCTGAGCTCCGGACGGGGAGTGGATGCCGCTTCCCCTTTCTCGCTTCTCCTGGGGGTTTCCTGGCTCCTGGGCATCTCATTCTCCTTTCTCGGGGATGGGGAAGCCAAGGCGGCACCCCGGTGAGGACAGGCCTTGGGGCCTCGGGGGTGCGGGTGCCATGCACAGACAGACAGACAGACAGACAGACCTGAGTCCTCCTTGGGTGGTGGTGCTGGGTGCTGAGTCCTCCTGGGTGGTGGTATTGTGTGCTGAGGCCTCCTGGGTGGTGGTATTGAGTGCTGAGTCCTCCTTGGGTGGTGGTGCTGGGTGCTGAATCCTCCTTGGGTGGTGCTGGGTGCGTCTCCCAGACAGAGAGACACAGTCCAGTCGGAGGAATGGAGGGGCGGACAGAGGGACGGACATGTGGATTGGGAGACGGAAAAGGAGGGACGGGCGGACACACAGACGGAGAGAGGCGCAGACACACAGACAGACGGACAGACAGGACAACATAGAGACAGACAGGGAGACAGACAGACGCACAAGAGATGGACAGACAGATGGACAGGGAGACAGACACATAGACAGACAGATGGATGGACAGATGCAGGGGGCCCTGGGCAATGGCAGCAGGAAGAGGAGGGGTGTAACATACCTAGTCAGGGGCTACGATTGGCGGTCGGAGCTGTCCGTCAAGGGTGGAAGGCCATGGGACCTCCCTAAGGGGCGGCCTGAGTCTATGTCACTACCAGCAGGACCACCCCAGGTTACTGCCTAGAGCTGCCTTCCAGTTCCGGACCCCGAAGGCAGGCGGGGTTAGCCAGGATCCCTCTCCCCGGAGGCGGTGCAACAGTCACACAACTCCAGGGCGTGCACAGTCGGGGCCAGGCGGTGCGCCCCACATCTCCTCCTTTTCTGTTTAATAAGCTGGTGGATGTCCTACTCGAGAAAGTGCCTGTCTTAGGTCGTCCCCCCTGAAGGATCTTACCTGTCATTGGCTGGCCATCCTAGCTCGTCGGGCCACCCTGCCTATGAGGCTTGCCAGCCCCAGCAAAGGAACAAGGCGGGAGGAGAGGGGTCTGTGCTCAAGAGGAGGCCCTGCTATTTCTGCCTCACGCCTGTGCACTCTGGTAGGCTGCACATCCTGGAAGGGGCCATGACCACTTTCATAGGGTTCCCAAATGGCTGAAGGCAGCATAATGCTGCCAAACCCCGTTGACTGGACAGCTCTGGCTCATTGTTAAGAACTAGGGGAAGCCTATTTGCCCTAGCATGGTCAGGTGTAAATACAGAGGCTATATAAGCACAGAGGCAAATGCAAACACAGGTCATGGGGGTCTCTCCCACGAGGAGGAGAGGGTAGGGGAGCCACCAGCATTCCTTCCAGAGGGACCAGCCAACACAGCAAGCCTGCAGCTCCCAATGAACAGTACCCACACCTTGCTCCCTGTTGATCTTGCTAGCACCTGGCACTGGACCGTACATGGGGGGAATGGAGTGGATCGGGTGAGAGAACAGAAACACTTATTTCCTTGAAGCTTAAGAACATAATGGGAGGGCTGAAAGTGAGGAAGTGGGTGGATGGACCTTGAATAAACATTCAGAACCATCTAGTTCTCCTTTCTGTTACAACCTAAAGCCTGCAAGACCAGAGATCTGTCACACAACTCTCCTCTATCTTATTGGCACCAAAAGGGTCCGAGGACATGTTAGATTGTTGCAGAGCCATAAATGAAGTACTCATTTTCAGTACTTGATGCACTTAGGGTACATTTGAAACCCATTTCCCTCTTCTACCTTTACGCTTCTATCTCCCTAACACACCTGAAGCCAAGTTTATCATCCAATTGAGGAGGAAGAGAGCAGAGGAGGAGGAGAGCAGAGGAGGAAGAGAGCAAAGGAGGCGGAGAGCAGAGGAGGAGGAGAGCAGAGGAGAGCAGAGGAACTCAGAGGAGTGCAGAGGAGAGCATTATTTATTTTTATTTGTTTTGCTCCCAGCTGGGAGGAGAGCCACAGGCTGAGGATGGTCCTTGCCTGCGGGTCCCCGTGCTGAGCCCCATACAGGTCCCTCACCGCGCCTGCCTGGCACCTACTCTGCCAACTACTTGTGCAGCCGCCAGGACTGAACTTTGGAGGACTTGTCGCTACTCCTCTGGCCAGTTGTCTTGGCAGGAGGTAGAAGGTGGCCAGAGGACCCCCCCCCCCCCTTACCATGCTGGTGAAGAAGCCTGTGGGGAAGGGAGCAGGGTGAAAGGCTGGATCTGAAGAACCCAGCCCTTCCAGGCAGCATTGCACCTGTGCCATGCCCCCGTGCACCACCCTGGCCACCCTCCTCTCCGGGGTGGCCATGATTTCGTGTCTGTAACTTGGGGTGAAAACCAACGACCTTCAGGCGAGGATCCTCACCCTGGAATCTGCTAAAAGGGCACCCTCCGTTCCCCTGCTGCCGGAGAAGGCAGATCAGCTGAAGACCATAGTCAGGTGTGTGAGGCTGGGCCTTGCTCGAGGGGGAGTTGCATGTGGATAGAATTTTGCTCAGGTTCAGTCAGTCTACAGGATCCACCCTTACTGGTTATACAGTTGATTTGGGATGTGTGAGCCTCTGTGGTATCTATTTATTCAAGTCCCTTCCTTGGTTTCTCTCCAAGTCTGTGTGGAGGATCTTCCCTCTGTCTTCCTTAAGGATTGCATGTTGCAATGGCAGTAGGGGCTTTGCCCGGCTGTTTAGTTTTGTGGAGTCTGGGCTGTCAGCATTCTCAGTTGTATGGAGAATATTCATTGTAATGCTCACATCTGTTTTTCATTTGATAAGGTTAGGCCTTATCAATAGAGAATGGTAAGCACTCTTAAAAGTGAAATAAGCCCATAGATTTAAAAATTCATTTAACTCGGAATTCTTTTCATATTAAATGTTTTAAAAATTGGGAAAAAAAAGTTTTCCTTTGTTTTTTTGGAGGGGGAGAGTTAACAGAGGTTGTGCTCAGATATTGATGAATGGAGAATTGAAAGGGATTCCTTTAAAGATGACTTAGACTCCAGTAGGGAGAGGGTAGTTTTTCTGCCAGTGGAGAGATGCAGTAGTTGCAGCCCGAATGTGATAAAGTATGTCTACAACATTGGCTGTTATTGATAGGACACACATTGCCATGAGCTGCATTGTTAGTGCCGGAGTTTTGCCTTGGCTGTGCAGGGAGAGGGTGGGGATAGTTGAATAATGAAGAAAGGTATTCCCCAAATCTTTCAATCTATGTCAATGTTAAATTGATTTTTAAATTAAAAACAAAATTATGTCTTGAGTACTGTTAGCATTGGCTAAGATCCATGCACTTACATAAATGCTGTTTGTGCAGGCTATCAAACATTATTAACAGCCACAGAGGAAGAGTCCCTGAAGAACTCACAGAACTGGGATACTACTGCTAGCTCTTAATATATCTTCTTTTCCTACAGGAATCCTACGAACACATGGCTAAACTGAGAATCACAAGAGAAACACCTTCTGAGTGCAACTGTCCAGCAGGTAAGAAATGAAACTTAACTAGGTTCCATCTAGGGGAGAGCATTTGCAAACAAACGATCATATGCCTGTCAGGTCTACCTGTAACAGTAACAGAGAAAGAATGCAGACCCAACTTGCTTTAAGAAAATCAACATGTCTCCCTTTGACAGATGGTGAGTAAAGCCACAAATATTATTTTAAGCAGCATACCAGTGTCTGTGAGGGGAAAAAAAAGAGCTAATCACCATGAAAAATATTGGCAAGGGGATATACAAATTTCTTAGTATCCCGGATTGAAAAGTCATCTTCAATTTTATTAAATAACTTCAGTGTTCGTGGTGAACCTGGTCTGAATAGCTGTGAAGCCCTGGTGTCTAATGTTATATTAGTGCAGAGTTTTTTGTGGTTATTATATTCGCAAGTGATCTGACCTGTAGGTAAAAATGAAGACTAAAGGAAATTAGTTCTTTATTTTGTTCTCAGTACCTTGCCAGAAATATTCTTCCATGTTGTCCATTTTTCTGTGTAGTTATAAGAAACCATAGTGACAGTGTGTATTAGAAGGATAGAGACGAAAGGGTAGTGAATGAGCACCCCCACCCCCCACCCCCGAATCATTAAATCTTCATTCAGAGACTTCTGAGCCTTGGTTGTTGTCTGTAGACCTAACAATTTAAAAGCTCTTGGAATATGGCCAGGGGAAGGCATTTAGTGGATACAATGTTATATAAGGCATCAAAACTCCCATGAATCTCAAGAAGTTCTTTAGATAAACATGGTGAATGTATTTATGAACATTCTAGTTTCTTTCATCCTTATGCATGGAAAATGAGTCTTTTTCTCTCATATGGAAGAGCTCATTTCAATGTAGTCATGTGCTTCATAATGACACTTCAACCCAAGACAGGTCACAAATATAACAGTGGACCCCTAAGATTGTGTAACCTAGTGATGTCATAGCCAGCTTAGTTTGTGTGAGTGAGCTGTGTGATGTTTGCTCAGCAGTGGGATGGCAACAGCACAGCCCTTAGAACACGCCCCAGTTATGATTAAGCTGCAGGTGACTGTGAAAAACTTTGCGGCTGCTGTTCACTGCTGGCTCACGCCTGTAATCCTGGCTACTCAGTAGGTGGAGATCTGAGAATTGCAGTTCAAAGCCAGCCTAGTCAGCAAAGTCTATGAGACTCTTATCTCCAACAAACTAAGAAAAAGCTGGAAAAGGCACTGTGGCTCAAGTGGTAGAACGCTAGCCTTGAGCACAGAGAGGCTCAGGGATAGCACCCAAGACCCTGAGTCCAAGCCCCGGGACTGGGGATAAAAAGGACTACTGCCTGTAATTTCTTATAGTTTGCGGTTGGTTTTTGTCTCATGATAACTAGTTCAGGCACAGTTTAGACTTTTCAATTTTCAGGTTATACAGCATAAAAGCTTTTAGTATTTGTATTTAGTATTTGTATTTGACCATCTTTGAGATATATTATTTTTTCAGTGAAGGCTTTTGATGAGAAGACAAAGCGTGGATGTTTGACATTGTGTGTTTCATCCTGAGTAGTTGAGAAAGACCTCAGAAGTAAGATATTCAAGGGAAGAACTTTTCCAGGACAGGAATGAAATCACAGCTGCCCCTGCCCCATAGAGATGATGTTAATTTCCCCGACAGTGGGTAGGGTAGGTATAGGACTTCACAAATCACACCTGGCAGGAAAGAGCATCTTTTGAATATACAAAAAAATCCAGTACACGGGCTGTGTGTATGTGGGGAGCTTAAATTTAATTTGGAAGATTCATAACAAACTTGGTAATATGTTGAAAAGTGACCACACTGAGTTCTATTTCCAGAGGAGATACTATTGTTTTTATGATGCTTCATGTAGGCCAGTGATTGAACTCTTGTCATCTGGGAGAAAGCTATTATCCTTAAGAGTTTGCTGTATATTCCCTGGGATGATTATTACAGACTTTGTTTTTCCATCTTGCTTTTTTTGGGGTCAGTCCTGGGCCTTGGACTCAGGGCCTGAGCACTGTCCCTGGCTTCTTCCCGCTCAATGCTAGAACTCTGCCACCTGAGCCACAGCGCCCCTT
Source organism: Perognathus longimembris pacificus (assembly GCF_023159225.1). Classification (NCBI taxonomy): domain Eukaryota; kingdom Metazoa; phylum Chordata; class Mammalia; order Rodentia; family Heteromyidae; genus Perognathus; species Perognathus longimembris. The sequence continues at coordinate 119,589 of NW_025959862.1, read as the reverse complement.
CTGGCCGTTTTCCATATATGTGGTGCTGGGGAATCGAACAGAGAGCTTCTTGCCACTAGGCCATATTCCCAGCCCTGTTTTTCCATCTTAATGTGATAAATGAATAATAAACAGCAATTCTCTTGGGTTGTTGTTTATTGGTTGCTCTATCACCTGCTTTCCTTCTTGCCACCACTAGAACTCTGCATTACATCAGTTTTTACCTGGCTCCTTGGGAGGGAACTCTGAAGGGGCACATTCAAACACACAGAACCAGATGGGGTTTTTGGTGAGTTACAGAAATAAACTCAGTTCTGCTTGTCCAATAACAAGACATCACCCAAACGCAGGCTTTGTGTTAAAAGATTCTGGAGAAAACCAGCTGATGCAGGATTATCTTAGGGAATGAGCTGGCTGGCCAAAAGGGCTTAGAAAGAAGATATGGCACTTCCCACCTGATTTGGCTGGAACCTCTGTTCGCCATGTGTGACTAAGACTTGTCACCCAGACATCTGTTTGCAGGACAGAGTGAGACAAGTGTGACCTCAACTCAGTTCCTGTGGACACATGCCCATCCATTGAAGTTGACACTCTTGATGACAGGCTGAGTCTCAGAGCCAAGGGTCGGTAGCAAAGAAGCAAATTTGTGTTGTTTGTACTCACTGATGGCTTCTGCTAGAACTCAGGTCTTACTGGGGTTTTCCCAGGTAGCCTCTGTGGGAAGGCTTTGAGGACGATTTATTGAATGGCTTCTCACAGTAGGAGAGGCTCTTTGTGATTTACTTTCTATAACTAGGAGAGTTTTAAGTGCTAGCAATCTTAGGATTTGTCCCCTGGGCAGAGGGACTCCAGAGCTAGAAGCCTAATAAGGAATCCAGAATGAGCTGGATATGTCTAGACTGCAATCTTAGATCTGATACTAAATAATGGTGTGACTGTGATCAAATGAATGCACTTCATTTTTTCACCAGGAAAAAAAAAGAGTAGAAATTCCTTCTCCATTGTACGATTTATGTAAATTGTTTGGCATATTAGTGTTTAGAGCTTAAATAATACTTCTGTTTTTTTGTGTTGGTTTTTTTTTTGTAAGTTTCTCAGAAAGACTAGGCAAATTCTCTTACCACTAAAGCTGCACCCACAGTTCATTAGTCTTTTTCTTACATTCCTTCCTCTGCTCCACAGAGGAACAAGTGGGAAATGTTGCAAAAGTTGCTCAGAACCTAAAGCTAATGTACATGGCGGTTAGTTAAACATCTGTAGGTCATTTATAAAGATAATCTTGCCTGTCAGTATCTCTTGGTGTTGTAGCAGTGGAATTTGGGGTTTTCATGATACCTAGTTTTGTCTCCAAAGTGTTCACCAAAATGACAGGGGAAACAGACCATTTAGACCGAAGCATACCGGGTAGAAAGACTTGGATTTATTGGGCAAGGACTTAGTAAAGAGTGTCTTTACAGCTTCAATATGAGATGTTTACCAAAATGAGTGTCTTCTCCATCTGACTCGTAGACCTATTCAAATCAGATTTATTTATACAGTGATATTTATAACATAAAATTGGACAGTCATTATTATATCATCTTTGTCCTCAGTAGAAAGGCACATTTACCTTTTTTGTAAGATCAAGAGACGCTCTAGAAAACCAAAAGAAAATTTTCTTTTAAGAACCCCAAATAATTCATCAAAGCTATGTTTAGCAGATTTGCGTTAGCAATGGCAGAGACAAGGAAATAACAGCTGCTATTTGTGGCTTGATCCCTGTCATACCTGACTGTCTCTAAGAGAGTAACTTGGCTCGTCACTATGGCTACAGAATTCTACTTCAGGTTGTGTTCTTTGGATCTTCCATGAAGTATGCATAAAGCAGGCATATTTACAGAAAGGTTTCTCTGTCCAGCCAATGAAGAACGATGGGAATGGATACACCATTCAAGTAATAAGAACTCATTCATCAGTACCATTGGCCTCCTCAGCCTATTAGGTGTTGAAAAGATATGTCCCAGCCATCCCAGAGGACCATGCAGAGATCATCACAGACAGGAGAAAAGGTTCAAAAGGAGGTTTATAAGTGGGGCCATAGTTCCCATGGGAGAGGGAGCTACATGGTGTCTGCACCTTATCCAGGTGGCAGCTTCTCTCTCTGGGGGTAAAGGGGAAGTAGATAGGTAGTGAGTAGGAGTGGCTCATTAGGTATGGGTGGATCTGGGGGCTAGTGGGAGGAGCTGAGGACCTGAGGCTAAGGAAATGCAAACAGGTATAAGAACCTCTGTGGTGTCATCCATGTAGAATAGGAAATGAAGAAAGCCACCTTGGCTTTTTCATTAACATGTTACACAATCTTGTGCAAATCATTTCCACATATGGCTTTTTACAAACTGGTCATATCATTTTAAGTAAGAGCTGGGCAATAACGACTTAGCATCTTAGTCAATTCTCTACCTAGCATAAATGCTAAACAGTACCAGATTTTGGGATTATTTTTGGGGGGGGAGCAAATAAGGCAGACTTGCCCTGTATCCTCATGGAGTTTCTAGTTCCATGAAGATGACACCAAATGTTAATTTGAAAAGGACTTTCCATGTGGGATAAGCAAAATCAAGAGGCGTACATTTTGGAGCATATAACCTAAATCTATGAAATGTTTACAATATGGGAAGTTGTTTAAATGGTTTGGTGGTAGAGAAAGAAAACTATACTTATGTTTCAGAAATTCATAATAGAAGAAAATATGGCTCCTGAGAAAATCTGTAGGAATGGATACAAAGTTTGTTGGTTGCCTTTTGAATTTCTAAGAATTGATGGATAGGTAGATAAAGGTACACTGGTAGATGATCTGCTGATATTCCAAATGAAAGAAACATGATATTTTTTTTTTTGGTCATGGGGCTTGAACTCTGGGCCTGGGCTCTGTCCCTGAGCTCTTCAGCTCTACCACCTGAGCCACTTTCTAAACATGATTTTTAATATAGAATGGACAGCCTGTTCTATATGATGATAGTCTATTCTATTCTATGAATAGTGAGATTAAAGTTGAGAACTTCTTGTGTGGAGTGTTTAACAGCTACAGGTAAAAAGTGAGACTAGAAGCCATCTGGTGGTGGCTCAGTTATAATTCTAGCTTCTCAGGAGATTGCAATCTGAAGGTTGAGATTCAAAGCCAGCCTAGGCAGGAATTTCCATGAGTCTCTCACCTTCAATAGCCACCAAAAAGCCAAAGTAGAGCTGTGGCTCAAGTGATAGAAAGCCAGCCTTGAGCAAAAAAGTTAAGGGGCATTGCCCAGGCCCTGAGTTCAAGCCCTAGTATGAGCATACACAGAAAGTAGATACTTCTTAAGGTATCCTCTATACTTATGAAATGACTATTTACAAAATGGGAGTAAATGCCAACAAGTGCAAGTACCCCTCATTCCCAAGTGGGAGCAGTACAGATCCTGGTGATGGATTGAGGTCGCCCCAGTATGGTGATGGACGTAAATGGTCACGCTTGCTTTGAGATAGAGCATTCTTCCCCCTGGTGTCAGAGCCTTTGTGTTCCTTTGCTAATCCAGTGGATTTGAGCATATAAAACTCCATGTCTTGCTGTATACATTTTCAATGATATAGAGAACAGAAACAGTTTTACCTTAAGAAACTTGAATAAGCAACTTGAGATGGTGAATGTTATGGAAATGAAAATGGCAGATATTCTCCACTTCCTGTGACACAGAACAGGGCACAGTGATGAGGGTGCCCCCATGAATGTCCCCAGTAAGTCTTTCTGAGGCCTAATGAATCCAACAGGCTGGACATGACATGCTCAGTGACTTTTCTGCTGAGAGTGGACAAGGACAAGTTGCCTTTTGAAGGGGTGTTCTTGTTCTATTTTGTCTGCCTTGTTTACAAATGAATAAGCTAATACTTCCAATTCTTGCTCTGTGATGCTTGGCTTGGAACTTGAGGCCTTTTCCTTGCTTCATTTAAACCACTCCTCCAGTTCCTTTTTTTTTTTTTTTTTTTTTTTTTGGCTTTTGAGTTATCTTTGGATAGTCTTTTGGGCTGGCCAGCCCTCCCCTTCCTCTATCTCTTCCACCTTTCTCCCCTTTTCCTCTGCCCTTTTCACTCTTCTTCCCCTTTAACTCCTCCTCCCCTCCCTCCCCTGCTTTTCATTTGATCAGGTGGTCTCAAGACTGTGCTCCTCCCTACCTCTGTTCCCCAGTATCTGGGAAACAGAAGTGTGCCACGATGTCTGGATTCCTTTCCCTTTCTCACTGTAGTAATTCCGTTGGTAATTATGTAAAAGGATACCAATACTATATGGAATTTCAATTCACTGTACCTTATTCGATGTGTGGGAGCAAGCATTCTTTCAAGGCCACAGTCTGCTCTGCTTCTGATTGCTTTGTAAGGGTGTAAAATCAACACTGTGACATGACCAAAATGGAAGCCATCCAAGACCTATCATGAAAAATTGTTTGGGTGCCCTCCTTACCATGTTAGAGACTTTCTGGGGTGGTTTGGTGGAAGTGGAGAATGTGAAAACTGTTTTTGGATGACTCAGAGCTGCAGGCTGAAACCTGAAACCCAGGATATGACTGGCTACACCTAGAAGCATTGCTACCTAACTTGGCTTGCCAAGATGGGTGAAGTTTGGTGGGGTGGTTTAAAGTGCCATGGAATTTCACAATGCCCCCATCCCTCCCCAATTTGTGTTAACAATGGTGATTCTTACGTGGAGATAGGAGGAACTGAGCTAAATAGGAGTTCGCTGCTCCACCAGTTTCTTCCCAATTGAATTGCGAGCTATCCCTTGTCTTCTTTGGTGATGGACAAAATCAGTAGAGAAAGCAAATAGTTTCTCCAACCCATCAGCTCTAAGATACCTGAAATGCAGTCAATGTTGCACTTGTGTATAGTAGATACAGCCACAGCCATGAACTTTGGGCTAGTATTCCAACAGCTAGAATAAGTGGAATTAATACTGTCATTCAACTTACTGTGGAACTTCTTCCCCTCAAAATTTGGAATTTCTATGAGTACAGGATAATTTGGAATTACGATGACACTTCTGACGTCATTGCATCCAGAGATGTCACTGCCTCTTCAGTTGAAGGCCTTATTCTCTTCACGAATGGTAGTTGAAATGTATTCATTTCCCTTCATAATGTGTTCCTTACATTGATCACTAGATTCATGCAGTTTTTGTTATAAGGGCATACTTATAGGCTTTGACACCTAAAATGTAAAAAAAAATTATAATTTCAATTTATAGGCGTTCTGGTCTTCATTATGGACATGAAGCTTTAATTCTTGTATTTAAAATATATTCACACGTTATAAAATACAATGATCATATTTACTCTAATTGAGTAAATTGTAGCAAGCTCTGGCTTGTACATTATGGTATAACTGGGAGTCAGAATATATGTCTAGATAGTCTTCTTTGTTATCGGTTCCTCTCGCCTCTTCTCCCACTCTTCTCACCTCTTTTCCTCCTCTTCCTTCTCCCTTTTCTTCCAAAAGAGCTCAATGTTCCTCACTGAAAGTGAGGAACTGTTAGCACTGTTAGCATCTGTTAGCACTAGAAAGTTGGGGAAATGCACAATATAACCCACTGTGATATACATCACAAACATCAACATCTCTCACCCCATCCGTCTGCCTTAAAGTCTGAGATTTTTTTAAAGCCTTTAAGTCATCCCAGTTTTTTACATGTTTCTGTGCATTTTTTCATTTTTCTTTGTGCTTTTTTACTTTTTGGTGCCTGCACCAGGGCTTGTACACAGGTCCTGAGTGCT
>NW_025959862.1:68498-113336 GCF_023159225.1 Perognathus longimembris pacificus | reverse complement strand
AGTCACACATGCACAGTCAGAAATCCATCTCATCTTTAAGATCTGCACTGTTTTTGTAAGGAAACAATCACAATGGCAGCTAATACTTAAATATTCATTGAAACTGTGATTAAAGGACTATTGAGCCAGATGCCAGTGCTCACACCTCTAATCCCAGCATCTCAGGAGGCTGAGATCTGAGGATCATGGTTTAAAGGCAGCCTGGGCAGAAAAGTCCATGAGACTCTTGATCACTGATAAAATACTCAGAAAAAACCAAAGTGGTGCTGTGGCTCAAGTGGTAATGTGCTAGCCTTGAGCACAATGAGGCCCAGGGACAGCGCCCAGGCCCGGGTTCAAGCCTGGCAAAAATAAAAAGGTCTGTTGATTCTAAGAACTTTAATATTAGTGAGGGAATGAAGGAAAGATTCAAACCCCACATGCCAGACTCAGAGCAGACTTATAAATAATTTCCATCTCACATCTTCAGTATCTACCAAGAAAGAGGATGGTTCCTACTTTCAAGTTCTTAGTTTAAACAAGTCCTTTCAAATTGGATTCTGGTTGGCTCACACCTGGGAATCCTAGCTACTCAGGAGGACATGTGAGGATCACAGTTCAGAGCTAACCTAGGGTAGAAAAGTCCAGTCAGTGAGACCTGCCGTTAACTAGCCAAGGGCCAGAAGTATGTCTCAAAGGGTAGAGCACAAGCCTTGAGCAGAACAGCTAAGCAAAGGTCCTAGGCCAAATCTCAGTGCTGGCACTTATTATCCCCCGCCAAAAAAAAAAAAAAAATTATAGGATAGAGCCTCATCCACCCTACAATTTTTTTTCACCAATCTTGGGACTTGAACTCAAGGCCTGGGCACTGTCCTTGTGCTGCTTTTGCTCAAGGCTAGCATTCTACCACTTGAGCCACAGCACCAACTCTGGCTTTTTCTGTGTATGTGGTACTGAGCAATCGAACCCTGGGCTTTGTACATGCTAGGCAAGCACTCTAGCACTAAGCCATATTCCCAGCCCATACCCTTCATGTTTATAGTTTGTTAGTATTATTATTATTGTGGAAAAGAGAATTGCACTTGAGAAAAGCTTGAAGACATTTGAGGTAGTAAATGTCACTACCTAGTGGCCAATTCATGTCACAGTAGTTTCTTTGCACAGTTTGCTGGGAATCCAGTGGAGAAGATGGGTGTGTCAGTTGCCTCCTTGGCTTTTAGCTTGAAAGTTTTTATATTTTAGCAGTAATAGAGCGGGGGGGAGGGGATTGGGGACAAATGGGACTAGACACCAGTAGCTCACACCCATGATCCTAGCTACTCAGGAGGTAGAGATCTGAGGATCATGGTTCAAAACCAGACCAGGCAGGAAAGTCTTTAAGACTCTTTTTTCCAATAAACTTCCCCCCCTCAAAAAAAAAAGAAAGAAAGAAAATGAAAAAGGAAAGAAAAAGCTGGAAGCCGGGCGCTGTGGCTCAAGTGGCAGAGGACCAGCCTTGAGGAAAATAAGAAGCACAGGGACAGTGCCCAGGTCCTGAGTTCCAACCCTAGAACCAACAATAATCAAAGCAGTAAGCTTACATACTTCTATATATACACTGAATAATAATCAAGGACCATCAAATGTTGAGATAGTTTAACTTCTCAGGAGGCTTGATACCTGAGAATTGAGGTTCAAAGCCAGTCCAGGCAGATAAATCACAGAGGCTCTCTCCCCTGATCACCCACCCCTCCAGTCCTGGGGCTTGAACTCAGGGTCTGAGCACTGTCCCTTAATTAGTTAATTTATTTTTTTCTGCCCAGGCTGCCTTTGAACTGTGATCTTCAGATCTCAGCTTCCTTGAATAGTTGGTATTACAGGTGTGAGCCGTAGTACCCATCTTCACTCTTTTGTTAATATGGTTGTGGGTTATGGAGATGACTTTTACTCAACTCCTTGCAGGAGTCTCCTGAGAGACAGTTATTGCTCAGGATGAAAACCTTCTGCATGATGTAGTCTGAGAATTTGGTACTGACATGATTGCTGGATTACACCATCTTCACACCCTGGGCTTTGTGTTTTGTGACATTTCTCCAGGCAAGGTAAGCCACTAATTTTCATTTTGTAACTGCTTACCTCTCACTTTACAGATTTTTTTCCCCTTTCCTGTTCTGGAGTGAACACAGGGTCTGGGCTCTGTCCATGAGCTTTTGTGCTCAACGCTGGTGCTCTACCACTTGAGCTACAGTGCCACTTCGAGATAGTTCTTTGGAAAGAATAGTCTCATGGACTTTTCTGCCCAGGTTGGCTTTGAACAGTGATCCTCTATATCTCAGCCTCCTGAGTAGCTAGGATGGTAGGCATGAGCCACCAGTGCCCGACTCTATTATTTTTACTTTTTGTGTGTGTGTTCAGCTTTGTGATTTGCATCTATAACCAGAGAGAGAGAGTTTCAGTATTACGTGTGATTACCTTGGCTTCCTCCTGTTTAGTAGCAGAACCATCATGGCATGTTCTGAGCTCCAAGATTCAAGGGAATTTTGGAAGAGCCCTTAGTTGACAAGCAACAGGTCCAAGGAGTGGCCAGCAAATGTACTGCTCTTTCAGTCTACATTAGCTTTTTAAAAATCATTTAAAATTTGTATTTTTTTCAGTTGTAGGTTGAACTCAGGGCCTGGGTGCTGTCTTGAGCTCTTTTGCTGAAGGCTAGTCCTCAACCACTTGAGTCACAGCACCACTTCTGGTTTTCTGGTGGTTCATTGGACATAAGAGTCTCACAGACTTTCCTGCCCAGGCTGGCTTTGAACTATTATCTATAGATCTCAGCCTCCTGAGAAGCTAAGATGGCAGGCATGAGCCACTGGTGCCTGGCTTTCAATCTTTATTTTAAAATCTTTATATTCTGCTCATGAAAATTGTTATTTTCCTTGTAAAGAAAATCCCACTGAATTGTGCCCTAAGTGTATCAGTGGGGGCCAATTAAATGAATCCATGTTTCTCCTCAGCTATGTCAAATGGAAAATCTGTAAGGGAGTCTATGATGGATGAAAGTCTCATCTTTGTTTCTTTGACAGTGCAGTATTTTGAACTCGGGGCCTGCATGTGCTAGGCAGGTGCTCTATCACTTGATCTAGGTCCCCAGCCCTTTGTCTTTGATGTTTATTTTTTCCTCTTGGCAGTAATTTGATTTAAACTCAAGTTCCGGTGCTTGCTTACCTGAGCCACAGCTGTAGCCCTGTTGACGCTGACTTTAAGATTAGGATGTGTCACCTTTTGCTTAGACGTGAACTGGGGTCCTCCTGATGTTTTCTTCCTGGCCTAACAGGCTTAGACTCCCATACTCAGCTTCTTCTGTTACCATGGAGTCTTGTAGACTTCTCTTCCTGGGTTGTCCTAGATTGTAATTCTTCTGTTTACATTCCTGTGTGCCTGAGATGATAAGCACCTGCCACAACACTCAGCTTTTCTTGGTTGAGATGGGATCCTGACAACCTTCTTTATCCCCAGCTGGCCTTGAACCAAAAGTCCTTTCAACCTCTCAGGACAGTTAAGATTAGAGGAGTGAGCCACTGTGCCCAGCTTGGATGTATTTCTGAGATGTGGAAAACTGAAAACTGTAGTATAGAAAGCCCATGGAATCATGAATGTATTTCCTTATTCCTTATTCTCACCAAGCGCAAAATATGAAAGTTCCCTTTCAAGTGTTTTCTGAAGTAAAGCTGTACATATTTTTCATCTCTTATGAAGTACTTGATCTATTTTATTATGTTCACCCTCCCTATGCAAACCCACTTGTAAAAAATAATAAAACTAGTATTTTAAGGTTTCTAGTTAAAATACACATAGAAAATAACCTGAAATTTGTAAATAAAAGATACAATAAAGGGCTGGGAATATGGCCTAGTGGCAAGAGTGCTTGCCTTGTATACATGAAGCCCTGGGTTCGATTCCCCAGCAACACATGAATAGAAAGTGGCCAGAAATGGCTCTGTGGCTCAAGTGGCAGAGTGCTAGCCTTGAGCAAAAGAGAAGCCAGGTACAGTGTTCAGGCCCTGAGTCCAAGGCCTAGGACTGGCAAAAAAATTAAGCAGTTGTCTAAGAAAGTACGTGAGACGAGAGAGATGGAAAAGAATGATAGAGATAAAGAAGGTCATGTAAAAGGAAGGAAAGCCCCAGCTGAGCATACTGACATGTACACATATAGGGGAAAGTAAGAGGTAAATGCCCAAGCTTCAGAAAGAAATTGACAAAGAAAGGAAAGCCAAATGCTAGGGCAACAGATGAGTTTCTGGACCCACCAAAATCTAACAAAATGTAAACCGTGCTAAAAAAAGAGGAAGAAAGAAACCGAGAGAAACCCTCTAGTTCTGAGTTGACATTAGGAACTAAGCACAAACTCACAGAGGAAAGGTTAGAAAAGAAGATGGAACAAGAAAGAATACGAAAGGCTTTGAGCAAGTTTGCAAGTGGAACTATAAGAACATTCTAATGGCAGCTATAGACAGATGCTTGCCAGGCAGATAGCACAGATTAATGCAAAGTCTTACCTTGAGAAAGAAGATGATTAATACCTAACAATAGACACCCATGTGTGCTATCACAGAATACTGCCACACCTGCAACTTGCTTTGTAAAAACTACGGAGGAGCATATTAACAGGTGTTAAGGAAATCACTCATGTTTCTATGTAGTTTTAAATCGAAAGTCAATCCTTTCATATTGAAGCGTGATGTATATATCTCCCTATAACTATGATATCCATGGTGGTAAGGAAAAACAGTATGAATGTGCCAAACTGACAAGTACATGGGGACATTGGCTCGGCAAGAGAAAATAACTTTTCTAATGCTAAAAAATAAAAAGATACAATAAATTAGCCATGGAATAACCTTAAAGTGACCCCAAAATCACAGTGTTATGTAAACAGAAATGAGATAAAATCATTTTTATTTTGATGAGTCTCTAGATGCTTATTATGCCCTAATATTTTCTTGAATGTAATAATAATAATTATTTGTGTTGGTCCTGGTACTTGAGCTCAGGGCCTAGGCACTGTCCCTAAGATTTTTTTGCACAAGACTGGTACTGGGCTTAGGCTAGAACTTTGGAAAATTGAATACCACTAAAACAACTATTGTATATTTTCAAGTTCTCGTCTGACCCCAAGAACCAGCAGTGGGGCTGTAAATCCTGAAGCCCTTGCTCTGAACTCTCCTCAGATGAGCCCTCCTTTAAACAAGGTGAGTGAGCACTCAGGAGTACTTGTCTAAGAAATAGGCAGCTGGGCGCTGTGGCTCACACCTGTAGTCCCAGTTACTCAGAAGACTTGACACCTCAGTATTAGGATTTGAGCTGAGGCAGGAAATCCCGTGAGACTCTTATCTCAGGTGAACTACCAGGAAATCGGAAGTGGCACTGTGGCTCAAGTGATAGAGCACTAGCCTTGAACAAAAGAAGATCAGGAACAGCCCCCAGGCCACGAGTTCAAGCCCCAGAACCAGCACAAATAAGAAATATGCACTGAGAAAAGAGTAATGGCAAGTCAATGAATGAAATAATGTTCATAGTTACAAAACTGAAAGTTGTTCTATGATCTTCATTGTTTTTCTTATTAGGATTGATAATTGTTATGATGTACTCATAGTTGATTTTTGTTTTGGTAAAATTTAACATTTTTTTTTCTGGGTTTGTAAAGGTCATACAAAAAGGTTACCATGTAATATGTCTATCTCTGTCCAGTGTTTGTTGTTGTTTTTTTAATTGGCTGTGGGGCTCGAACTCAGAGTCTGGGCCCTGTCCCTGAGCTTCTTCTTTTTTGTTGTTTGTTTTTTTTTGTGCTAATAAAAATGTAAATGAGAAAAAAAAAAACAAAGAACAAAACACAAGGAAACTAGTTTTCCATACATGGGAACTGGGAGGAAGGTTAGCCTCGGAGGAAGCATTCCCTTGCTATTCTACAATGTCCCAGTGTCAGAAATACTCCCACCAAGGGAGGGAATGCCTTAATCTAAAAGGATAGGGAGATACAGGCAACACTTTGGCATTTGTAAACATTTGTTTTTGTTTGCTTTTTTGCCAGTTATGGAGCTTGAACACAGGGCCTGAGCACTATCTCTGGCTTCTTTGCTCAAGGCTTTTGCTCTACCACTTGAGCCACAGCACTACTTCTGGCTTTTTCTATATATGTGGTGCTGAGGAAACAAACCCAAGGCTTCATGCATGCTAGGCAAGCACCCCACCCCTACTCCACATTCCCAGCCCCCTGAGCTTCTTTTGCTCAAAGCTAGCACTCTACCACTTGAACCACATTGCTACTGCTGGCTTGTTTTGCGTGGTTCATGGGAGATAAAGAGTCTCACAGACTTTTCCTGCCCTGGCTAGCCTCAAGGTGCACTCTAGATGTCAGCCTCCTGGGTGGCTAGGATGACAGGTATGAGCACTGGTGGCTTTGATTGTGGTTGTGATGATAAAGAGTGGAGGAGTCATGGGCTTTGATTTTGCTCCTCTTTAAACCCTTTTCCTCTGCTTCCTTCCTGTCCCAGCCAAGAAGTTGCTGTGTCTGAAAGAGTACAGCTGGAATGAGTTTGTGCAGCAAGGATGCTTGCAGATAGACTCCATCTAGAAGAGAAAACAAATGAATAACAATAAGTCTCAGCTTCAGTGGATCTGAAGTGGCTGTGTCTTCCATCCCAAATTAGCAGGCCAGCAGGAGAGATGGCTTGCATCTGGATAAGGCTGTAGTAGAGTTCCCTGGATAGGCTGTCACATTTCCTGCTTGTTGCCTGTAAATTTCAACACAGACTGGCTAAGGGCATTTTTAAACAGATTTTTGAAGGCTTGGGCCTTTAACCATCTTTCTAGTCACAAAATCCACACAGATTGAAGGCCAACTAAGTCTGCTCTCTGTAGCAGCCAGGGCAGTTTCTGAGTCACAAACAACTCCCAGTTTGGGAGCCGATTGTGGAGGCAGCTTTCTGTAGCCACAGACTGCCACGGTCCACTCAGCTAGCACACATGTCAACCTGTATCCTATAAAGCAAAATGTTAATTTTGGGTCCGGAAAATTTAGGTTAATAGTCACATCTGTGCAGTTATTTCAAAATGACTCTGGTCCCTTGATCTTAAAGAGTTTATGAGAGCACAGCTAAAAAAGAAACAAAAAATGGAGAAGCAAAATCTTAGTCTATACCAAAGAATTGTCAGGATTAGATGTACACTTGACTCTTAGCATAGATAGACATAAAGAATAACACACTGGTTGTACATTATTGTACTTATATCACGTGCTGTATATTAGAACCTTTTGGAGTTTTTCTTAGACACATTTGTTTGCCCCAAACATGATAACTTTGGGTTTGAAACCTGTTTTTTGTTTTGTTTTTAGGTTTTACTAACACATAGACATAGACATATATACATACACACACAATGTGCACACGTTTTGGGGCACACTTAGAATTGTTTTTTAATTGGCCATGTACATTTTTCTGGAATTCCAGTGGCAAATGATATTATTTTGCCTATATTCTAGAACCACGTGGTTAGATAGTAAACAAAAAAAAAAATCTTTCCAGCAGACCAAAATTTTCAGATCATCCGAGAAGCCACATTTTGAGAAACCAGTTTAGCTCACAAGGGGAGCTTATGGGAGACAGGACATGAACACAGACAGTGAGCTCACAGTAAGACACCTTCATCTTCCAGCATTTGAATTGTAAGGCACCTTTGAAATGCAAGGCCACAGGACTCCAAGTCCCTGCCCAGCCTCCAGGAATTTGGCATGCTTGTAACCTGGGGGATGGGCAGGTTTTCACTCCAACCAATCCTATTGTCTACCATGTTCTCAATGCTAGAGAAAGCTTATGATTTAGCCAAACAAGCAGAATTTAACTGAATCTCCAAACTTAACATCAATAACAAGAATAGAAAACCTTTCTTTGAGTCTTTTAAAGCAGATGTTAAACAAATATCGATACCCACCCGATGTCACAGGCAGGCAGGCAGAGTTTATAGGGAGGCAGAAAAAAAGAGACAGAGAGAACTTCATCTGCCTGAGCGCTCATAGAAGTTAGGTAAGTCCTGAAAAATATTCAAATATATATGATTGGGCTCAAACTTGAGCATCTTTCCTGAAACAGTTTAGACTTGATGAGCAACCAGCTGAGCTGAACTAGAGATCAGTTGTCTCCAAAGACCCACAATTGCTGATCTCCTTGACCTAGCCAAGTGGATTTATGGAAAAATGTATGCTCCAGTCTAATGGTCACTCACCCTGGTTGGGGTTTCAAATCTGTCCTGGTGGATGGAAATAGAGCGCTCGGTCAGGAGAAGTTACCTCGGTGGTGTTATCGTTTCCCTAGCCTCAGGTCCCTTCCCCCTGCTAGCAGCCTGCACCTAGGAGAGCTGTAAGTCTGCCAGGACTCCCTTTAAAGGAGTTTGTTGTTCTGGATGAAGCTGTGACAATAGAGCTATAACTGATTTCAACATATTCTCAACATAGGTCAATCTATCTTTAGTAGGCTCATTGCATAATTTCTCCTCAGTATCTGAGCCATCTGAGTCTTCCTTAATATCTAGCCTAGTGGGTTCAGGTCTTGTTAATTTTCTCAGCTCTTCCCGGGCAGCAGCATATGCTCCCGGGGCTGGGCAACACTCATCAGGTCCCTCTTCAGTTTCTCCAATCAACTGATCGAATTTAATCTGTTCATTTCTAGGATCTAAGCAATCTTGCACCAGATATCAAAGAATAATAGCATCCACTGAGGTTTACTTAGGGCCAGATGCATCATAATGTTCCCTTTTTTTTTTTTCAATTTTCTAGCAAGTTTCTAAGTTATTGGTTCCTTCCTCCAGGAACTGGGGGCATGCTTCCTCAATAAAGTAAAAGAAACATTCTAAGTTACTTTGGCCAACTTTCATTGCCTGGGCATTAAGCATGCCTTTGGGGGCCTGCACGTATAGCATGCAGCCTATACTTTATCCCATAATTTCTTATTCCCAACAATACTCTCTCCTCCTGCTCTCCTTCCCAAGTAATCGGACGTCCTTACCTGAGCGGGAGTCCTCGGCCATCATCCCAGGCTTCAGGTCCCTGTTCCAAGGCGCCACACCTGCCGAGCCAGCCGGCAGTGAACGGGAATCCTGACTGAGGGCGGCGAGGATTAAGGAAAAAGAAAAATACAAGACAAGAGAAAAAAGACAAGAGGCAAAGATGGGGTACGGGAGGTCTGCATCTCGAGATTGAGACTCAAGACTGCCGCAACAGTTTATTTTCAACTCCCAGCTTATATGCAGTTTTGGAACCAGGGAATAGCATAGGGTTGTTAAAATTCCAGAACACAAAGAGGCTTAGAAGTTTGCAACATTTGATTAAAGTAAACACAAGGTAACAAAGCAATTCTGGACAGTGGCTGTGGACAAATATCTTTGCCTTTAGCATATCCTGGCGGTAACAGCACAGCCAGAGGTCAGGATGAGCTTAGCTGCTAGCTCGGCTCCCGACATATGGGGGCCTCCCACGCCAAGGTAAACCTCCTGTGCTGTGGTGGTGATTCAACAGGACATGGTCACACGCCTCTTCCACTCCCCCTTGGTAGGGCCTCGGCAGAACATTCTAGTGCCTTTTTTCGGTGCCTGTACTAGGGCTTGACCTCAGAGCCTCATGTCCTCCCTTGGCTTTCTTGATCCTGGATGACTATTGCTTGAGCCTCATTTATGCTTCCAGGTTTTTTGTGGCTTAATGTGGGATGAGAGTCTCTTGGATATATCTGCTTGATCTGGCTTCGAACCAGGATCTTCTGATCTCAGCTTTTGGAGTAGCTGGGATTACAGGTGTGAGCCACTGGGTTCTGCGTTGATTTTTCTCCACATCCTGCGTGTGCTTTTTGCCTATTTGTAAATCCTTAGCTCCTTCCTGTGGGCAACCATTTACCTCTTAGACTGAGTTATTCACTTAGCTGTTCCTTTTTAGCTGGTGGTTCGTAGACTGAATGTACAATGTTTAATTTTTATTCTAGTTCCACCTGCTCACCCAACATTTAAGAATCACTCCAAACTGGGATGTGTATGTACATGTAAAGTGTGGCTCACCATCTTAGGAAGTTACTGCAGCATGTGTGATGCCACAAGTGCACTCCTAAATGAGCACATACTCTGACTTGGGCCATTTATGGAGACTTCTTGATTATAAACTTCAAAAGTTAAAAGAGAGTCATTATCCTGAATGTTCTAAATACAAGTCTGAGATTATGGGGAGTTGTAGAAACTTGAAGAATGGTTGTGTATTTGATGTGAAAAAGATCAGTCAGTCTATGTGCCAGAAGTGGGATTTGAACTCGGGACCCCTCTTGTCCATTCAAGTCTCGTACTAGAACATGTGAGCCACACCTCTACTGCTGGCTTTTTGCTGGTAATTTGGAGACAAGTCTCTCAGATTTGTCTTCCCTGGGGCTGGCTTCAAACCTTGGTCCTCAGATCTCAGCCTCTTGAGGTTGACAGGCATGAGCCCGCAGAACAGGTGTTATTTACAGTCTTAATGGGATTGTGATCTACAGGTCTCCTTTCCCACCCCCCCCCCTTTGTTTTGTAGCACTGTGTTTTGCACTCATGAGCTAAACTTGCGGCTTTTTTTATATTCATTGATTTTTGAATGAAATGTTAACTGTATTCTTTGGGTTGTCCTGGATTGTGATCTGCTTGTTGGTGCCTCAGAAGAATGTAGGATGGCAGGTGAAAGCCACCACTGCCTGGCTCCTCTTGGTTTTTGTAGGTGCGCATGCCAGGTGCAAAAGCACAAGTAAGTTCAAGCATTAGAAGGTTCTGGTAGCCTTTGCAACTGAAGCAAATGACTATATTCCCCCACCGTTCGCCAGCCTCGACTTCTCACCCTTTGTCTCATGGACATCTTTAGCTTTGAAGGCCTTCCTTGGCACTTCCTGCCTCCCTGCCTGCTTTTCCATAGCTGTGTTCTGTGCTCTCTCTTGTGTAGATGCTTGACAGTAGCTTAGATGATTGCTTTGCTTGCCTCTCATACCACCGAGATCCAGGATAATGTGCCTGTCATTGAGGTCTTTTTCTTTTTCAATTTTTGCTGGTCTTCAAGTTTGAATTCAAGGCATTGTGCTTACTCGACAGGCGCTTTACCGCTGTGTCATACCTCTAGTCCTTTGTGTGTTGGTTATTTTTCAGATAGGATTGATTTATGGCTTATCCAGCCAGCCTGTGATCCACCTTTTTTTTTTTTAACTTCAGGACTGTGATCTGCCTGTTTTTGTTTTTTTGTTTTTTCACAGAACACATTTATTTCAGTTTTTTTTAAATATCAGGCATATGAAAATAATCTGAATGTTTGGATGTACCAAAAGATCTGCCTGTTTTTACTTCACATGTAGCTTGGAGGGCTTGCCTGTGGCTGGATACACAATACTGCCCCTAGCCATTGGGAGTCTCATGAACTTTTTGCCTGGGCTGGGTTAGAACTGTTATACTTGAAATCTCTGCCTCCCAAGTAGCGAAGATTACATTATTGAATCATGACCAGTCTTTTTTTTTTTTTTTTTTTTTTTGCCAGTCCTGGGCCTTGGACTCAGGGCCTGAGCACCGTCCCTGGCTTCTTTTTGCTCAAGGCTAGCACTCTGCCACTTGAGCCATAATGCCCCTTCTGGCCATTTTCCATATACATGGTGCTGGAGAATCGAACTGAGAGCCTCATGTGTAGGAGGAAAGCACTCTTGCCACTAGGCCATATGCCCAGCCCCATTCCCAGTCTTAAATTATTTATTGGCCCCAGTATTTAATTGCCCCCACATCTATTTTTTACTCTTTTTGTCCTGGTCTTCTGGCTTGAACTGGCTTGAACTGCCTGGGCACTGCCTCTGAGCTTTTCTCTTGAGGCTAGTGCTCTACCACTTGAGCTTCATTGGTTGTCATGTGCTATTCTTCCACCCGATTGACTCTCATGGGTTGTTATGCTTTGTCCTTTGCACCGGGAGTTCCTCATAAGTGAAAATTGAGAAGAATCCCAAGGCCTTTATGGGAATGAGGAAGGACTTGGGGCCAGGAGATGATTTTTGTTGTGCTGTGGCTGAAGGTTAGGAGCTTGTGGAGGAAATGCTGAGCTTAGTTGGAGCTGTCCAGTGGATGGAAAAGAGGAAGACACAGCTTGTGCTCTGAAAGAAGGAGTGCTCCTGACTGGGTGATCGGCAATGGCAGAGGCCATGGTGCCTTTGCTTTGGAGATGGGGTTTCAGGGTCCTTTGTTTTTTCAAAGTGCTTCTCCAGCCCTTGTTTCTTCCCTTTCCCCACACTGAACAGAGAGAATGAGAGTAGAATACTTTTTTCTTCTTCTTTGTGTGTGTGTGTGTGTGTGTGTGCGCGCACGCGCGCGCATGCTGTGGGGTCTGGGCACTATCCCTGAGCTTCTTTTGCTCAAGGTTAACAATCTACCACTTTGAGCCACAGCATCACTTTTGGTTTTCTGGTGGCTTATTGGAGATAAGAGTTTCATGGGCTTTACTGCCCAGGCTGGCTTTGAACTGTGATCCTCTGATCTCAGCCTCCTGAGTAGTTAGGAAGATAGGTTTGAGCTACCGGCACCTGTCTTTCATATCCATTTTTAAGAAATACAAGTAAACCTGTGGCAAGGTAATTTCATATAAGAATTCCTGATTTTCAAACTATAGGATCATTATTGGTGGTACCTATGTGTGTGTGTATGTGTGTGTGTACATGTGTGCATGAGTATGTGTGTACATGCATAGGTAATGAGGCTTGAAATCAGAACCTCTAGCATTCATTTGGCTTTTTCTGATCACTGGTGCTCTACTACTTGAGCCTTGCTTCAACCTCCAGCTTTTTGCTGGTTAATTGGAGATACGACTTTCAATAGGCTTTCTTGTCTGGGCTGGCTTTGAACCTCGGTTCTCAGATCTCATCCTCCTGAGTAGCTGGGATGACAGGTGTGAGCTACCAACTGGTTTCCTCTCCACCCTTTTGAAGGTAGTTTTTAGCAGATTTCATTATTCCATTTCCTTACATAAATTACTTTAATTATCTTCAACTTCATTTCCCTCTTCTTCCTGATTCCCCTTCCTGGTGATTCTCATTCCCTGCAAATCCTGTGTTCCACTCATGCTACAGGAAAAGCAGTGATGCCAGTATTAGTGTGTGTATGTGTTTTTGTGTGCGTTAGAAAATTGGAGTTTTACACAGGCAATCTGTTGCCATATTTTTCCCCTTTATTTTTTTAATAATAATTACATATTTATTGTCAAAGTGATGTACAGAGGGGTTACACTTTCGTACGTCAGGACATGGGTATATTTTTTGTACTATTTGTTATCTCCTCCCTCACTCCCCCTCTCCCCTCATCCTTTCCCTCTCCCCCCATGAGTTGTTCAGTTGGTTTACACCAAATGGTTTTGCAAGTATTGCTTTTGGAATCATTTGTCTCTTTATCCTTTGTCTCTCCATTTTGATATTCCAGTTCATTTCTCGAGTTCTAATACCAGTATATTCAGTATCCAGGGCACTCAGATGAGATAAAGTGATAGCATGCGGACAAGCACAGGAAGGGGATACAAGAGGATCATCAAGAACAGACACTACAGTTTCACTCCCAGTTCTTCCATTTCCTTATGAATGGGGCAATGCCATTCTTTTTTGTAATATATATATTTTTTATTATCAAACTGATTTACAGAGAGGTTACAGTTTCATACATTAGGCATTGGATACATTTCTTGTATTGTTTGTTACCTCGTCCCTCATTCCCCCGCCCCCCTCCCTCTTTCCCTTCCCCCTCCCCCCCATGAGTTGTTCAGTTGTTCAGTTCATTTTCACCAAACAGTTTGTAAGTATTGGTTTTGTAGTTCTTTGTCTTTTTTTACCCTGTGCCTCTCGATTTTGGTATTCCCTTCCAATTTCCTGGTTCTAATACCAGTATATCCAGTTTCCAATATCCTCAGATAAGATACAGAGATAGTGTAGGTACAACCACAGGAAGGTGATACAGGAATATCAATAATAGAGGCAACAGTTACATATGGCACGTTGAAAGTATTTACAACTGTGATATAACAATCGTTTCCATAACATGGAGTTCATATCACTTAGCATTATCTTATGTGTTCATAAAGGTATAGCTATTGGGCTCCTGTGATACTCTGCCGTGACTTGCCTAAACTTGTGCTAATTATTCCCTGTAAGGGAGACCATATAGTCCATGTTTCTTTGGGTCTGGCTCTGCTGTGACTTGCCTAAACCTGTGCTAATTATTCCCTATGAGGGAGACCATAGAGTCCATGTTTCTTTGGGTCTGGCTCACTTCACTTAGTATAACTTTTTCCAAGTCCTTCCATTTCCTTACAAATGGGGCAATGTCATTCTTTCTGATAGAGGCATAAAATTCCATTGTGTATATGTACCACATTTTCCTGATCCATTCGTCTACTGAGGGGCATCTGGGTTGGTTCCATATTTTACCTATGACAAATTGTTCTGCAATTAACATTGTTGTGCTGGTGGCTTTAGTGTGTTCTTGTTTGTGGTCTTTTGGGTAGATGTCCAAAAGTGGGGCTTCTGGGTCATAGGGGAGCTCTATGTTTAGCCTTCTGAGGAATCTCTATACTGCTTTCAGGAGTGGCTGAACAAATTTACATTCCCACCAACAATGAAGTATGGTTCCCTTTTGGCCACAGCCCTTCCAATGTTTGTTATTGTTAGTTTTCTTGATAATGACATTCTCACTCAGGTGAGGTGGAATCTCAATGTTGTTTTGCTTTGCATTTCTTTTGTGGCCAGTGATGTAGAGCACTTTTTCCTTTGTCTTTTGGCCATTCTCTTTTCCTCATCAGAGAAGTCTCTTTTTAAGTCTTTATCCCACTTGTTGAGGGGGCTGTTGGTTCTTTGTGGTTTTGTTTTGGAGAAATTTATTTTTTTTAATTCTGCATATATTTTAGATATGAGGCCTTTGTCTGTTGTATGTCTGGTCAAGATCTTTTCTCAATCTGTGGGCTTTCTGTTTATCTTGCAAGCTATGTCCTTTGCCCTGCGGGAGCTTTGAAGTTTGATGCAGTCCCATTTGTCCAACATTTCTTTGGTTTGTTGTGTTTCTGGGCCTTTGTTAAGGAAGTTTCATCTTGTGCCAAGGAGCCCAAGTGTTTCTTCTACTCCTTCCTTTAGTGTTTTTAGGGTGTCTGTTTTAATTTCAAGGTCTTTGATCCATTTGGAATTGATTTTGGTGCAGGGTGTTATGTAAGGATCTAGTTTTAATATGTTGCAGGCATTGAACCAGTTTTTAAAGTACCATTTTTTAAAGAGGCTATCTTTCTTCCATCCTATTTTTTTTAGCTCCTTTATCAAAGATTAAGTAGGCATAGTTCTGCGGGTTCATTTCTAGGAAAATTGGTCGTCCAAAGCTAGTGTGTCAACAACCAAATACAAAGGAAGTGTGAATGTACTTTCAAAAAGTGAGGAAGCAAAGTATTTCCATTAGGTAAATAAGTGCATCCTTAGCCTTTAGATGTTGGGTGGCCTTATGGAAAAAATAAATGAAAATAACCAGCACAAAATGAAACTGAATTCTGTGCATGAGTAGATATTCCTGTAGGAAGAACTCTTAGGATTGCATATTAAAGGTCTACTCCACTAGCCTCACTATGAAATATGTTTGGCTTCTATGCAAGTATTACCATTTTATGCAAAACAACTCAACATCTTTTTTTCAACTAGAGGTAGCCAGTGTCATGGCCCTTGCTGACCGGCCTGTCTTCCACTCATGTTCCTCAGGTCTTATCCCTGACTAGCCAGGATTATGAGAAGGAAGCACTGACACTGGGCATCCATATTTCCCTTAAATAGCCTATCAACAATTACAAAATAGTACAGGAAAATCCTTGGAACCCTCAAGCTGGGACAGGGCCCATTTGTCTAGAAAAAGAAAAGGCTGATAAACTCTGATAATAACCATTACCAAACTGGCAGTAACATTGCACATACAGCAATCAGTTATACTTAGTGATGTAATAAAAAATAAACATTTCTGGCTGGGAATATGGCCTAGGGGTAAAGTTCTCGCCTCGTATACAGGAAGCCCTGGGTTTGATTCCTCAGCACCACATATATAGAAAAAGCCAGAAGTGGCTCTCTGGCTTAAGAGTTAGAGTACTGGCCTTGAGCAAAGAGAAGCCAGGGACAGGGCTTAGGCCCTGAGTTCAAGCCCCAGGACTGGCACAAAACAAAAATAAACATTTCTAAATTCAAAGTTACAGTCTTTGGTATGGTTATCCATTTCATTCAAGAAAGAAAACATTCATAGTTTAATTCTTTTAGAAAATTGGCTTTCAAGTCAGGAACTGGTGGCTCCTGCCTATAATCCTACAGATTCAGGAGGTTGAGATCTGAGCATCACAGATCTTAGCAAGCCTGTGCAGGAATTGGAGATGTGCTCCAATTCACGCCCCAAAATCTAGAAATGCAACTATGGCTTAAGCAATCAAATGCTAGTCTTTAGCAAGCAAAGTTCAAGGACAGCACCACACCCTGAATTCTAGTTTCAGAACTAGCACACACACAAAAAGATAAATATATAAGTTAGCTCTCCATGCTGCCTTTAAATTACTGTTTCATATTTACTGGGATATAATTCCATATCTGTCATCTACCTATGTGCATGTCTAGATTTGTACTTGTTTATATACATTTTTATTCCAAAAATGTTACTTGTCAGAATTTAGTGGTATTCAGCTGGGCCAGGAAGCCTAAATTTTTCAAGTACTTTTTTTTTCTTTTCTTTTTCTTTTTAGAAAAGACAGATTCTCATGCTTTTAATCCTAGCTACGTGGGAGGCTGTGATCTGAGGATCATAGTTCAAAGCCAGCCTAGGCTGAAAAGTGCCAGAGACACTTAATAGTCCAAAAGCCAAAAGTGACAGTTTGAGTCAAGGGGTAAATCAATAGCCTTGAGCAAAAGAAGATCAGGGACAATACCCAGGTCCAGAGTTCAAACCCCAGGATTAGCAATACCACAAACAAGACAATACATAGTCTCCCTCCCTCCCTCCTTTTCTCTCTCTCTCTTCCTCTTCCCTCTCTCTTTCTGTTTTCTTGTACATTTCTCCCCACAGTCCCACATGAGAAGAAACTCAGGCATACTCACATCTCCAGGCAAGGTTCCCACACACCCATCTTCATGTTACTACCCATGGATTGAGAAATATGGAGAACAGGAAGGAAATCAATTTCGGAACCTCCTCCAGCCAGTAGGACAATAGTGTTCACCAGGTGACCATCCAGGCCAAATCCATACCACCTTCTGTATTCAGAGACTTACATTGTGGTCATTCATTATGAAGCCATCTTCTTTCCGCATTCCCGCCAACTAGAACTCTGTTCTACTTCCACATCCCAGCAAGTAGCTCCATAGTTCACCTGGAAATTTTTAAGAATCTTTGCTTCTTTTTCTTCCAAGCCCTACTCACCTCATCTATTCATTTGATTTAATTCACGAGACTAAGTTTTGAGTACCATGCAAACATACCCAATCCATTCCTGGGAATTAGGTACAATGAAACCATGTCATTTGCAGTAAGGAAGATAGCACTAGAGCACAGTATGTGAAGGGACATGTAACACACAAAATGACAAACACAGCCATTCTTCCATATATGGAAGCTAAAATACTGGCTTTGGTGTGAAAGATATGGGGGAAAAGTGGCTCTATGCATATGTGAAAATATCCTAGTCATTCCTGTTCAATTGGACAATAAGCCTACAATGAAACAAAGGTGAAAACAGAGAAGCTTCTGGAGATTACAGTCCCAGTGTGGCTTAGTGTTGGATTGGTTTTAAAAGGCTTTAATGAAATCTAAAACACAAACCTACTTGGATTTATGGCTTTTCCTCACTTCTCCAGGAATTGGGTAGCTTGGCTGCTTGCTTTGACTTATCCAATCCAGCTAAGTTGTGCTGTGTGCTTCTTTTTTTGTCTTGAGACCTGGTGACTGAATCCATGATTCTGGGGACCATAGAGCTTCTCCAGCACTGAAAACCTTCAAGAAGCATAACAGCTGGGGATGCTGAGCACTGAACAAGGCCTGTCGCGTGGGGATTTAGGTGCCCGCCTGGGTGGAGGAAGATGGTAAGAGCAGCTTCATTTGCAAGAAGCCAAAGTAGAGGCAACACCAAAGTCCTACAATGGGCTCGATGACAAACATACTGTCATAGGTCCTTGAAGAAAATTGTCTGCAAACAAGAAAATATCACAAGGGTACACAGCCAAATGAGGGGAAGGGGGCTTAGAATAACAGAGAAAATATATGACCAAAGTGCATTATATGAATATATGAATGAACCCAGAATGACGTCACTATCTGAAAAAGCTAATGAAAAAATTAGCTGGGTGACAGTATCTTATTTACATAATCTTAGCTACACAAATGTAAGATTTTGAGGATCATGGTTTGAAGTTCAGGAGACTCTGAACTCCACTAAAGTACCAAAAAGATGGAAGTAGTTTTTGCTCAGTTGGTGAGATTGCTAGCCTTGAGCAAAGAAGGTCATGAAAATCATCCTGGCCATGAGTTCAAATAAAGGACTTGCAAACAATAGAGAAAGCAAGCAAGGAAAGAAGAAAAATACAACCCACCCCTACCACCTATACACAGAGAGACAGAAACAGATAGAAAGAGACAGAGAGAGAGAAAATTAAGAAAATAGGAAGGCAGGCACGAAGGAAGGAAAAAAGGAAGGAAAGAAGGAAGGAAGGAAGGAAGGAAGGAAGGAAGGAAGGAAGGAAGGAAGGAAGGAGAAGAAAATGTACTAAAGGTTATTACTAAAGTGGTTTAAAGAAGTGAGCTTATAAATTCATGCAATAATAATGATTAATATGCACTGATGAAAATGAAAGGAAAAAGTAAAAATGAGTTCTTTTGGATGATCAAGGTTATGCAACATTTTCCAGGAGACAGGACAACAGAGGTGGAGACCAGATGACCACTAGGTAGGCCTGGGGTGGTGGGAGTCTTGGGGAAGCAGTGGGAGTGACTACTGGGGACATATATCGCAGGTGTCTGCAGTACAGTCACCCTGGAGGCTGCTGTGTCTTCATGAATATTCTGCTGCTTTGCTCTGGCTTAGTTTGGCTGAAGAAGATTCCGGATGAAAGCTGTGCACCAGTGCACATCGTGGAGAAATGTTGGGGTCTGCAGGAACAGGATGCCCTGGGAAGATCCTCATGACTGGGGAGCTGCTCTCTGAATAAAGAAATCTCTGAATATCACTTTTTTCTCCTGAGAGGACTGTACTGAAAGCAGAATCTCTGCCTTGGTCACTGTGCCCATCGTCCTGCCTCAGCATAGGCTCTCTTCGCAGTGCTCCGGCTCACTGAGATATGACCCAGTCCAGGGCCCTGACCACAGGACCAGTTTCACAATGCCATGAGTTAGGACTTTCAGCGCTCCTGATTATGAACTAAACATCTTTTCTTTATTAAATATCCAGGCCCCTGCATTTGAATAGCATAGAAATTTTAGCAAATAGACTGGCTTATGATGCATTGTAGCACAGTCTAAGGCTGTTAAAGTTAAATGGAAAATGTGTGTAGTATGTGAACTCTTTCTCACAAAGGCAAACATAACCATCTCAAAGAGATTATATTAAATCTGCCAGCAGCCACTCCGGAAGGCAGAGGCTGTGTCATTCTGGAAGTTGGGGCATGAGCCTTAGAACCATGACTTCACAGAGAGAGGAACTCCCAGTGTTCTGATTCCAGGCAGTTGACTGCTGTCTCCGTTGGAGCTGCAGCCATGTCTGCTGTCCAGAGCCTGGAAATGGATGAAGACAAGTGTTCACTGTGACCACCACGCCCTACATGCATGGCTGCCCTGCACCAGGTAGTCTGGAAAATGCCTGCTTTGAGGTTCCTCATTGGGGTGTCCCTGGCCAGGGTTCTGTCTTCTTTCTCCTGACCTTTGTGAACTGCCTCTGCCCTTCAGCCCCGTTCATGAAAAGTCACCCTTGTTCACACTGTTCAGGGCTGAGATGAAGACCGTTTTCCTCACATTGTCAGAGAAGACAGAGCAAGGCTTCACAGGCAGTGTGGAGGAGGCTGTGCCAGTGCCTGAGCAGTGAGCAAAGCTATCCACACACTTCCATGCTGTCACCATACCCAACAGAGCCACGGTGCTGCCCACAGGACCACAGTGCGGCCAGCAAACCTAAGTGCTTCCTCTAGGAGCGTCACGTCCTGCTCTGTATCCTTTCTCATCTGTTCGTTTCCCAAAAACAGAATATTGATATAAATAAGATGGGAATAACATTTCAAGGAGGTTCAGTTGTGTCACTATTTTTGTTAAAACAAAAGTGATTTGGAATTGCTTCTTTAAGAATATTCATGGCATGCCATAAAAATGCTTTTCTCAAGTTGACCGATGACATTTGGTCACTTTGCCGTGGCCATATCCTTAGCCTTGCTCTATCATTTCATCTGCCTTACCAGATTCTTCTCCTTTCCTCTAACAGGTGCATTAGCTTCTGGCCTTGTTCTTTCCCCATCTCTTAGAGAAGAAAAGGTCCAGGACTCTGTTCCTATATCTGACCTCTTCATGTTTTAAAAAGTGATACAGCTTATCTGTTTGTGTTAAAAAAGCAAATAACCAAGCCCCTTGGGTGTGAGTGATAGACTCAGGCTGGCATTGGGAGGACCATGTGTAGAACTGTGTCCCCATTACACTTGGCACAGAGTTCTACACCATAGTGAACCCTGACTGTGTGTGGTGTTGTGCATAACAGGAGAGCCTTCTTCCTGAGGAAGATGCTCAGCTTCACAGACTTGTGTGCCCAGAGGTCAGCAGCAGAGCCCTGGTCATCCACAGCCCAGTGCACATGAGAACAGGCTGGAGGAGGAGGAAGTGGCACCTCTTCCTGTTCACTGATGTGATGCTAGCGTCTAATACCAAGTATGTGTGGACCACACACTCTCCTGCCCACCACAGTATGCTCTTCCATTTGTTTCTGCATGATTTTAGATGTCCTGTTTGTTTGCTTTTTTTAAGTACACATGCAGCTCCTGTGTTGGCTCCTGCAGAGACCATTGTCATGAGTGAAGAAGACCATGTGGTCTACTGGCCCATCCCTGTAGTCCCAGCACAGAGGGTCTGAAGCACCTGTAGTCCCAGCACAGAGCGTCTGAGGCAGGATGAGCCAGACTTTGAGTCTCAGATAGATTACATGCAAAGGCCCTGTCTCCAAAAGCAAATGAAACAAACAAAATAATAATGGATTGGTTTATCTGAGTTAAATATGACAAAATAATTAGAGTGATTAGAGAGTAATGTGTTCAGTTAACCTTAGCCAAACTTCCCAATCGGTAAGTAACAAATTAAGAAGCCTAAGGCAGTATTCTCACACCTGCAATCCCAGCTACTCAGGAGGCTGTGACCTGAGGAAGGTCAGTCAAAGCCAGGCTGTGCAAGAAGTCCATACAACTTACCTTTAATTCCCCTGCAAAAAGCTGGCAGTAGAGCTCTGTCCCAGGTGATAGAGGTCTAGCCTTGAGAAACAAAGCTCAGAGACAGCACCTAGGCCCTCAGTACAAACCCTATGACTCTGACAAAAAAGATAACAAAGTAAGAGTGATGGAGTTTAATTCTCTTTGCAGATATAAGAAATGCTTTAGGATAAAGCATATGATCCCACTGCATATCCTGTCTGTGACCAAATGTGGGGAGAAAATGGGAAACAGGAATGGGAATTCCAGAAAGTCCTTTGTCTTGAGCTGGCCCCAGAAGAAACTCGAAGTCACTTTCTGGTAAGAGTAACAGATATCAGGTAGGTGTGGATCCACAAAGCTACATGCAAAATTTCCAGAAAAGATGGAAAGTATGATGCAATTTCATTTAGAATTTACTATAAAACAAAAAATGTTGTGATATGATTGCTTTCTTGGCTCCTTTATCAACTTTGACCTTCATAATGACCTATGCACACACCCTACCATGTTCAAATGGGTTAGTATTGCACTGGCTGTACCAGTGGTTTTCAGTAGGTTTAGAGAACCTTCTTGGTGGAGCATCATGCTCAGACTGGGGAGGCCAGGGGTTACCTATGTACTGCATCACAGTAATTGAAATTAGCAAATATTAGTGAAACCTGCAAGTATTCTTGACAATTTTATTTCACACTCCCAATAATTCCCTGTGGAGATAGATTTTAATTCCATAAATATAATTAGGTCAGCAAATAGCAAAGGGCTTGAATTGCTCTGAAATGAGTTTTACTGATAAAGTACAGGTTAATTTTCCAGCACACATCTCTAAGCCTGCATGAAGATGGAGAATGGCACCAGACAGGTTGAAACACATGGATTCACAACGTGGTGTAATGTATATCATCCATGGTCTCAAAACCACACCCCTCACTTCCACCTGTGTATTCATTGGGTACATGTTGATTATGCAGTTCACCTTTCTTCTCTTCAGATACTGCACATATCCTCAGAAAATTGAGACAAACAAGACAAAAAGTTCTCACATTGTCTATTTGTTAATTCTCTGATGAATGCATCTTGGAAAATTTATCAAAAATGATTGGGAAGGTCGACATGTGTGTGTCCGTCTCTGAAGGTCTTCTCCGTGGCAGATTTCATGGAATGTTCTGTGTTCTTATTGCTCTGTGGGTACTCAGGATGCGAATTAAAGGAAGCTGATGCAAGTCAGAGAGAGAAGAGTAGACATTCCCCCCAAACTACTCTTTAAGGAAAACTTAAAATGTGGCTATTAGGTCATTTTAAGCACCATTAGTTCTAAAGCTATTGCACTGTCCAGCCTCCTTTGTGGTAGATGGCTGTTATTATATTTCCACCGCATGGCCTCAGTAAACAGGCACTGTGTGTGTGTGTGTATATATATATATATATATATATATATATATATATATATATATATATATATGCAGGTTAGGGGCGGTCTAACCTCAGCTTCAGTATCCTGGTGAAATAGTTTTCAGGACAGCACAGCATTGGAAAGGAGAAGAGCTGTTATTGATGGAAATAAAAAACAAGCAGACATAGAATAAAGTCTGGTGTTTCATAAGAAGACAAATATTGGATGGCTAAGTGCCCACTGATTCCACTCATGGTTTTTTCACACACACACGCACACACGCGCACACACACACTGCCTCCACACAAGAATTCAAACATTAATGTTTAAAGTCATCTGGTTTACAATACCCAGGTAATAGTTGTAAAAGCGTAATGCATGCCTAACGAAAATATATGCCAGATTGGGAGGAGTAATATGCACATACATTGATTTCCTATCTTTTTAGAGAAGGAGAATATAACAATACAAGGAGATGATGACACACACAAATATCGCAAACATTCAAAATATTATAAATATACTCTTATTCATGGTGATTTTCATGTATGTATAAATTACCAGATTTTTAAAACATTCAAGGTAGAAAATCTCATTATGTATGATATGTAAACATTGGAGAAATTAATCATACAGTAGAGAAACTGATGGGAGTAACTTAGCTGTCTTAGCATTCATCATTAAAGAGTTGGTCTGGTACTGATTATTGATCGTAACAATGAAGAGGATGTTTCCCAGTAAATAACACAATACATTACAGTTCTGAAATTTCCATAAAGAAATGAAGTACAGCAATTTTCCCATGTTTTCATTTTTATTGCCAATTTTTATCCTTGCTTACTGAATTGAAAATATTCCATCCAAGTTCATATGATTTCTTCATATGATTTATTGTATATCATGCTATTTTTGTATTTGACCAGCACACCTTGCTCTGTCTGGTGTGATCACTGTGGACCCTGAAGGCAGTGCAGGTGTGAGCTCACCTATGCTGAGGTGGCTTGCAGCACACAGTAGAAAATATGTTTCTCTGCAACAATCCAATTTCTCTTCCATACTAAAGTCTAATTCAGATCACAGTAAGATCACTGGTCAGAGCCAGAGTCCATCAAACCCCAGTTATGAGCAGGTTCTAATTCCACCCATACTCACATTGACACTAATGGACTGCCAATCTTTTTGTCTCTAAGGACAGACTTAAAATCATAGCATGAATGTGAAATGTACTATAATATTTTCTCTCATTTTCAATTGCAGTTCTTCTCCGCTAAAGGACAAATGGTGCTCTTTACTTCAAAGGTAATTCCCAAGTGTTCATACTTAATATTTTAATTTGCTAGTGAGTAAATAAAAGTCCCTGCAGAGCAATGTTCCCAACCAATTCTCCTTATTTGTAATAGAAATTATTTATCATGGCTTCTTTTAGAAATAAAATGCATTTTTTATTTTGTAAGAGATTTTGGTTGTAAACCCTAAGTTCTTGTTAACTTCAGCAGGTTAGACTTAAGAGATTCTTTTCTAAGTGCATATGTAGGATCACAATCACTGTCATCCTGGCTCTTCAAGAGGATAAGACCTGAGTATTGTGGTTCCAAACAAGTCCAGTCATGAAACGATTTTCCAATAAGTTGAAAGTGGGAATCTGGATCAAGTAAGAGTGTGTTAGCCCTGAGTTAAAGAGCTCAGGGTCAATGTTCAGGTCCAAGGATCAAGATCCAAGGCTGGCTCTGTGTGTGTCTGCGTGTGAGTGTTTGTGTGTATGTTGCTCAAAGCAATTTTTTTTACAATAGGCCTGCTTTCCAAATGTAATTTCCTCGGGCTATATCTTGCATTCTGGACATCATTTTTGTTTTCAAATGATAGTCTATATTTTCAAACTACTCCCCCATTCTTTGTGCTCTTTTTCATTATTGATGAACTTTTCATATATATCAACATTCAAAAAAAGAACTTCAGAAGAATATTCCATTGCGGCCCTCTGCCAATGATTTCCAGAAGGATGGCTCTGTAAGTGGTTTGAAGAATAAGCAGGGATTATCAAGTTCCTTACTTAGTTAAGAGAGGAGTCTGGATAGTCCTTACATAGGAAATCACAGACTTGTTTCTGTCTGATTCATTTCAATGGTGACAGTATTTAGAGATAGAATGTAGTTGGTCAGCCGGGCACCAATGACTCACATCTATAATCCTAGCTACACAGGAGGCTAGATCTGAGAACCATGGGTCTCTTATCCCCAACAAACTACTCACAAAAACCCAGTAGTGGTGCTGTGGCTCAACTATGAGAGTACTTAAGAAAAAAAAGCTCAGGGACAAGCTCCCATGCCCAGTAGTAAAGCCCCAGTAAACAAACAAACAATTTGTTAGGTTATCTTTGCATTAAAAATTTGCTTCAGTGATTTTTACTGTGCAGGACAGTTGACCTAAAGAAAGATTTCTTTAGAGACATGAGCTTGTCTTCATGGATGATAATTTGGGTTGTCTCCAGAAATACCTGAGCCAACAAGATTTTTAAAAGATCCCATAAAATTATTCTTACAGTTGACAGTATTTTCAGCTTTCATGATTTTCAGCTTTCATGATTTCTTAAGATCATGTCTATGAAATGTCACTAAATATTGTCTATCATTTTAATTTGCAGTTCTACCCAAGAAAAGGAAAAATGGTGCTCTTTCCTGCAAAGGTATTAAGCAAGTGTTTATATTTAATATTTCACTTTGTTTGTGAATAGAGAATTGAAAGCCAATATCCTTAATATATACTCACTCATTCATTATGGTTGTTATTTATCCTGGCTGCAATTATAAATAAGTGTTTTATGACACTTTGATTATAATCCCTAAATTTTCCTTCATTTTAAATTATGAATTAACATTCTCTGAAAGTATATATCTAGGTCATCAGGCACTAGAGGCTCCATCCTGCAATTCTTCTCCCTCAGGAGGCTGAGGTTTGCAGTTTGAAGGCAGTCTGAGCAAGAGAGTCCAAGAGACTCTGATCTCCAGTTAACCCCCAGAAGATTCAGAAGTGGAGCTATGGCTCCCGTGGTAGACCCATAGCCCGAAGCACAAAAGCTTAGAAACCATGCACAGACTGTGGGGAAAGCCCCAGGTTTTGCGCTATCTATGTTCCCATGCTGCATGGAGCTAACTCCCAGCACCTGTTGCTTTTGGTTGTCTAGGAAAATGTTAGCCCTTCCCTCTAGATAGTCACACTTATCACACTCGCTCTGATTCCTTCCCAAATGTCACTGTGCAGGGCTATCTGCTTGCTTCTCAATCCTATCCTACTTTCCTCCAATGTTATTTCATTTATTCAAATGCATAACTGATCCATGAGTGTTTGTGAATAACAAAATATCGATTGAAAACATAGTAAGTATAAAGATTGATGTAAAAACTCAGTTACTAGCTAATAATGTATTACTTTGGGTTCTTATTGAATGGCTCAGGTATACCAGCCTGGCAAAAGATGAAGACCCGGATGATAGCATTCCACTCCAGATTTTCACCAGTGAGGTCAAGAAAAGTTGCCTTGTAAGTGATTTTTACAGCAGAGAGGACATTTCTAGTTACTTGCTCAGGCTGGAAGGGGGAGAGAGTTTAAAAATTATCAAATGGAAGGAAACATTTTAAGAACAATGATAGGAGGAAAATTAGGAAAGAACGAAATTGAGAGAAATTGAGGTGTTATTTATGAAGGTAAATGTGATAGCAATGTGTCTTAGTGCAATTACTATATGCTATTGACAATTATCTTCTATTTTGGAACAATTCTGTGTCCTTCTCTTTGTAGAATAGCTTCCTTTATTTCAAAATCCATTTCCAGCATTCATGCTGAATCTTCCTAGGGGTATTATGTATTTTTAAATCACTTTAGTGTAAATTAAGAATCTTTCTTGAAAATTCAATACCTATTACGCCCAGCTGGCTCATGCCTGGAATCATGGCTACACAAGAGTTGAGATCTGAGCATTGTAGTTGAAAGCCAGCCTGGGAGGAAAGACCTTGAAATGCTTACTTCCAAATTACCAGCAAAAAGAGCTGGAATTGTAGCTTTGGCTCACGTGGTAGATTGCTAGACTTGAATGACAATGCTCAGATACAGACCCTAGCTGTGGGTTCAAGCTCCATGAGGTGCACAACCTAACCGAGTTGTGTTTGCTTATGTTTTTAACATAAGAAAGGAATATCAACTGGGCAGGGCAGAAAAGTCCCTTTGAGAGTCTTATAGACAATGAAGGACCCCAAAGCCAGAGTGGA
Organism: Perognathus longimembris pacificus; assembly: GCF_023159225.1. Lineage (NCBI taxonomy): Eukaryota > Metazoa > Chordata > Mammalia > Rodentia > Heteromyidae > Perognathus > Perognathus longimembris. Next base: position 86,241 of record NW_025959862.1, on the reverse strand, counting down.
GCTATGTTTCAAAGTGCCAGACCTCTAGCCTTGAGCAAAAAGAACCCAAGGATGGAGTGTAGGGCATGAGTTCAAGCCCCCAAATAAGAACAACAACATCAAAAATGAATGGAAGACCATATAATAATGTATCATCATTCATATATTTATGTCTTTCATATATAAAACTGTGTACTAGACAATATGAAACTTTATCCACTGATTTTAGCTAACATGTATAAACAGAAGCAAATTTTAATATTAAATATATACAATTTGTCACAGTTTTGTCATACAGAACGTCATTTTTATCAGTCAGGGAGGTATTCTTCTTCCTAGAATTATGTTATTATTATAATTATATGTGGAGTAGTTATCATTAATTTCATATATTTTTGTGGAATTAAAAACAAAGGAAAGGTTCCAAATACTAAAAAGAAAATCAGAATCTTTCCCCCAAAGTTTCTTAGAATTTTTCATATAATTGTTTTTATTTTTATTGTTCTAAAACAGTGTCAGCATACATGACAGCATACATATTTTTGAAAGTCTTTACCAATTATCATAGTCCTTCATGCTGAAATTTATATACTTCTGAAAAATAGTGGTATTCTTTTATATCTGTACTAACTCTTTTCTACTAAACTTAACTTTAGTGTGTGTATGTACATATATATGTGTAACATATATTTGTACATATATTCATATACATGTTACATAATTAGAATGTACATAAGCTTATATAATTATATACAAATATAGGTGGCTATTCATATATACATAAAACATAACACTCATGTTTACATACACATTTCTATGTATGTACACATAAAATATACAAATGTTTATATATACATAAGATATATTTAAGGTATACATGAATATACACATAATCATTATATATATATGTATTCTCTGTGAGGTGTGTGTGTGTGTGTGTGTGTGTGTGTGTGCATAATGGTAGGTATTGAACCCGGGATTCATACACGCTAGTCCAGTTTTGCCTTAATCAGCTAAACTCCATGCAGTTTCATATTTTCCAAATACTCATATTTAGATTTCCTCAATTGTCCCCCATAGTGTTCTTGAGCCAGAACAGAAAGCTCCATATTCAAAAATTGCTTTAGAAATTATGCTAAATTATCATGTCCGAATCTTGTTACCATCAGGACTCAGTTCACCTGAAATCCATGAGTCAGGATATGTTCACCCCATTGCTTGTAATGCCTTCGAGAATACCAACTGATACTTGCCACAATGGGTCACATATATATGCTGACATTGTAGTAGAGAAATAAGGAGTTCATAGTGATGAACAAAACACATCATAAAATGGTATTTGGGTCTTCAAGGGTGCTCTACATGACACAAAATAGTATTGTTCATTCACTATGGCTGGTAGTGAATGCCTTGCAAATGATCTGAGCCATTTTACGAGCCCGATTCATGCCTGGAGGGAGAAGAGAGTGGACAGGTCTGGTGTGGAAAGAACACACTTCTCTCTGCCTGAGTCCCTCCAGTGCCAACAGGGCTGAGAGATACATCTGTTCAGTCAGCTCTGCTTTTCTAAATGTCCTTCAGTGAGGTCCAAATTTCCTGACATGAAGGCGGCAGAGGTGCGTGATTACTCCTGAAGAGCCAAGTGTCTGCCTGTGGATTGTTGTTCAGCCTGTGGAAAGTCTCCACATCCATGCTCATGGACCAAAGGCAGGTCTTCCCTGAAAATGTCCTTATTTGACCTTGCCTCTTGTAAGACATTTTCACTGAATTGTCGGCTTTGTGAACATTTTTTTCCTCTCAGTATTTTCACGGTATTCCAGTGCCTTTTGTCCTCCATATTCACTGCTGTTTATTCAGCTTTGACTTCTGTCGGTTTTTTCCTTATGTCTGAAATGCATTCTCCTGGCTTCATGTTATACAAAGCATTGTAGAGGTCCTTCACTTCCTTGGTTAAGTTGATCATAGGCATTTTTGAGGCTATAACAAAAAGAATTACTTTCCTAATTCAGCCTCTCCCATCTCATTGTCAGCATAGAAAAGCTACTGCTTTTTGTGAGTTTGTTTGATACCATTCTACTTTTCCAAAGTTTCAGATCATCACAAGTAACTTGAGAGTGGAGTCTAAAGGATTCCTTAATATAGGCTCATGTCATGTGCAAAAAGGGAGGGTTTTACTTCTACGTTCCCTGTTTATATCCCCTTTATGTTTGCATCTTGCCTTATTGTTCTACATAGGGCTTCTAATACTGCATTGAAGAGGAGTGGAGAGAGCACATATCCTTATCTCTTTCCTGGTTTTAGAGTAATGGTGTGAGTTCTGTTTTGAAGGCCTTATAAAATTTGGCTGTGAATCTGTCTGAACCTGGGTCCAAGTAAACACACCTACCAGAACGGCAGGGGTAGCCATCCTGAGTTCAGACAAGCTAGTCTTCTCATTATAATCTGCTCAAAGAGATAAAGAAAGACACTACATATTAACACAGGGAAGAATCCAGGAAGAAGACATCACAATGATAAATTTATATTCACCGAACAAAAGAGGCACTAAATATGTCAAATTCTTTCAGAATGACAGAGCAAGATAGACCAAAATACATTCATAGTGGGAGACTTTAATACTCCACTCTCTCCAAGATACAGATCCAACACATAGGGGATTAGCAAGGGAGCAGAAGACCTAAGTAACACCATATCACACATGGATCTGACAGATATGTACAGAGTATTTCACCCTACATGGACTCAATTCCCATTCTTCTCAGTAGCCCATGGAACATACTCCAAAATACACCATATCATAGTCCACAAAAAGAGACTCAGCAAAAACAAGAGTATGGACATCATCCCATGTACTCTTATCTGATAGCAGTGGAATCAAGTTAGCCCTCAACAACAAAGGATATCACAGAAATTACACAAATACTTGGAGGCTAAACCCCTCATTGTTATCTAACATTAAGGTCACAGATCAAATTAAGGATGAAGTTAAGGAGTTCTTAAACCACAACGACAATGAAAATACATCACAAAGAATCCTATGGGATACAGCAAAGGCAGTGCTGAGGGGGAAGATCATTGCCATCAGTACACACATTAACAGAATGGAATCAGATCAGGTGAATAACCTCACAATGCAGTTAAATCGAGTGGAAAAACAAGAGAAAATTGCATCTAAAATGATTAGGCGAGAGATAAAAAAAATTAAAGAAGAGATAAATCTGATTGAGAATAGAAAGATGATTCCAAAAATAAATAAAACTAAAACCTGGTTCTTTGAGAAAATCAATAAACTTGATACACCCCTTGCAAGACTAACAAAAAAAGAAGAGAAGAGACGCATATTTGTAAAATCACAGACTCCACCAGAAAAGTTACAACAAATACAGAGGATATTCAAATGATTATAAGGAACTATTTCCAGAAACTTTCCTCACTTTTACGGAGATTGATCAATTCTTTGAGAAGTATAAACTTCCCAAACTGAATCAAGAAGAAATAAGTCAGTTAAATAAACCAAAAACCTACAGCGAGATACAGGACGTAATCAAGTGCCTTCCAACAAAGAAAAGCCCAGGCCTGAATGGATTCACCAATTCTACAAAACCTTCAGTGAGAAAGCTAATACCACTATTCCTCCAACTCTTCTGTGAAATAGAAACAGAGTGAAAAAGACAAAACTCATTCTATGACGCTAATATCATACTCATCCCCAAACCAGGCAAAGACCAAACAAAAAAAGAGAATTAAAGACCAATATCACTACTGAACACATGCAAAGCTCCTCAACAAAATATTAGCTAACAGGATCTAGAAACTGATGAAAAAAATATACATCATGGTCATGTAGGCTTCATATCACAGACACAAGGATAGTTCAACATCTGCAAATCAATAAATGTAATTCACCACGTCAACAGAGCTAAGTCCAAGAACTACATCATCATCTCAGCTAATGCCCAAATAGCCTTTAACAAAATACAACACTCATACATGTTAAAAGTCCTGGAGAGAACAGGAATAAAGGGAACATTCTTTCAAACAATAAAAGCCATATACGACAGACCAACTGCTAATATCATATTAAATGGGGAGAAACTAAAACCATTTTCCCTAAACTCAGGAGCAAGACAAGGATGCCCACTCTCCCCGCTCCTATTCAAGATAGTGCTGGAATCCTTAGGCATAGCAATAAGGCAAGAGGAAGACATCAAAGGGATCCACATTGGCAAAGAAGAAATCAAACTATCCCTATTCGCAGATGACTTGATCTTATATCAGAAGGAACCAAAAATCTCAGTCCCCAAGCTCCTAGACCTAACAAACCTTTTTGGCAAAGTAGCAGGATACAAAATCAACCCGCAAAGATCAGCAGCTTTTCTGTACACCAGCAATATACAATCAGAAATGAAAATTATGGAAATAATACCATTTGCAATAGCTAACAAAGGAATAAATTAGCTAGAGATTAACCTAACTAAAGACCTATTTAATGAGAACTATAAAAATCTAAAAAGGGAAATCAAAGAGGACACGAGGAGATGGAAAGACCTCCCATGCTCATGGGTAGGCAGAATCCATATAGTGAAAATGGCACTATTGCCCAAAATGTTATACAAATTCAGTGCATCCCCATCAAAATCCCAGCTACATTCTTCACTGAAATAGAGAAAACAACCCATCAATTCATATGGAACAGCAAACGCCCTAGAATAGCCAAAGCAATTCTAGGCAAAAGAAGCAGTGCAAGAAGAATCACAATACCAGACTTCAAGCTCTATTTTAGAGCCATCATAAGTAAAACAACCTGTTACTGGCATAAAAGCAGACCAGAAGACCAGTGGAATAGGATAGAAGACCCAGAAATAAGACGCATTCTTACAGTCAGCTTATATTCAACAAAGGAGCTAAGGACATAAAATGGAAAAAACATAGCCTCTTCAACTACTGGTGCAGGAAAAACTATGCAGCCACATGTAGAAAACTCGAAGTGGACCCTAACCTATCACCATGCACCACAATCAAGTCAAAATGGATTAAGGACCTCAACATCAGACCTGAAACCCTGAAACTACTGAATGACAGAATAGGAAAGACACTAGAACTTATAGGCACAGGAAGGAACTTCCTGAACATAATCCCAGGGGCACAACAGATAGGGGAGAGACTCAACAAATGGGACTACTACAAAATAAAAAGTTTCTGCACAGCTAAAAACTTAGCCACCAAACTAGAAAGACAGCCAACCATATAGGAAATGATCTTCACCAGCACAGCAACAGACAAAGGTCTAATATGTGTCATCGACAGAGAACTCAAGAAACTAACTCCCTTCAAACTCAGTAAATAAATTATTAAATGGGCAAAGGAGCTAAAGAGAGACTTCACAGGAGATGAAATAAAAATGGCAAAGAAACCTATGAGGAAATGTTCAACATCCCTGGTAGTAAAGGAAATGCAAATAAAAACAACCCTGAAATACCACTTCACTCCAGTTAGAATGGCCTATACTCTGAATTCAGGAAACAACAAATGCTAGAGGGGATGCAGGGAAAGAGGAACCCTTTTCCACTGTTGGCAGGAGTGCAAATTAGTACAACCACCTTGGAGAAAAGTATGGGGGTTCCTCAAAAGCTCAGCATAGACAGTAGAAACCAGGTCTGCAAAATAACAAACTTCTTTTCAAATGGTATTTCCACATGTGTAGGTCTGTGACTTTACACTATGTATCTAAAACCGAACAACTACTAAACAAACATAAAATGGTCTAGGATAGACCTATCAGTGGATCACAATAGCTCATCAGCTATGTATACATAATATATAAGATGAGGATAAACAAAAATAACTCCAAGGGGACACAGGAGGATTCTACTGTTGTCATTACATTTGATGTTCTAGGTGAATTTCCTTTGGCGTATCCTATGTGGTTATTGTATATGATTTTGATAACTGGATATTGTATTTATGTCTACTTGATCTAAGGAAGGGAATAAAAATTGAGGGTGTAACAGATATGACCAGAAATGTACTCACTAACTTTTTATGTAACTGTACCTTGTCAATGAAATTTAATTAAAAAATAAGAATTAAAAATTGAGATGATAGAATAGGAAGAAGACAGAGACAGAGACAGGGATAGAGAAAAGGAAAGAGGGGTGTGAGAGATGGGAGAGAAATGGGAGGGAGAGAGAGGTAGAGGAGAGAGAGAGAATGTACCTTGTTAACAAGTTGAAGAGCAAATCCTCAAGGGGCCACCTTACCCATTAAGAGTTTTGATTCAAGAAAAAAATAAAAGACTTACAACCCAAAAGGACAAGGACACAAACCAAAGGAAATTCTATGGGAGCAAATCTTCTCCAGGGGACAGAGGTTGTAGCTTTGGGGAACATTGGTGTTGTCAGGGTGTCATTTATATAACCGTGGTACTCGGCTCTCCCAACCCCCCATTCCCTATTCAGAACCTCATCCTCTTGCGAGATGCTGACTATGGTTGGGCAGATCCTAAGCTACCATCTATCCCTAAATTTCCTCATACTAAGGGTTGGGGATTTAACATAAATCTAGGATTCTAACGGAGAGACGTCACAATCCTAATTTCAAATTAGTATGTTCTGTTCATTACAAAATTAAATATATTAGAAATTGCTTTTTGTAACTAATTCCTACTTTTTGACTTTACATTCTCACTCTACTTTCCCTTGGTATGGTAGATTGACTGTTGGTGTGGCTTGTACATCATTCTATGGAAACAGCTAGGGTTGGGAGAATAACTATGTGTGCTCCACATGAGTGTGGTTCACCACTTATGATAAATAAGAAATCATTTTACAACATCAGTATCATTCAAAATTATACAACTGTATTTAGTATTGATGAAGCATCTTTATTTATGCTGTGGCTTATTATACTCCAATTCTTTGGATGCAAGCATGGGAAAAAGTAGAGACTGACATTGAATTTGACAGATACACAGTGAGTACTACTCCCACATCTTGAGCACACATTATTTGGCGGACAACCTCAGAAAGGGCAGAACATAGCGACTATGATGGTGAAGCAGAGAAAGAGGCTACCAAAGATCAGAAGGAAACCACACAACTTTTCCTTAGGAGGTAAAGAATGTTTTATTGGTTTGAATGAGTCTTTCCTACGTTATGTGATCTGATTAATAGATCATATCAATCACAATTAAAATTACTATTTTGAATATGATCCATACGAGAAGTATAAAAACCCTGGGCATTTTGGTATTTATCAAAAGTGAAGGCTGATGGTCTTTATTAGGTAATTAAGACCTCTGGTCACTGCATTTTTCCTTGGCGTTGCTATTCTGGGCAAAGTAAAACCAGAGAATTGACAAAGTGATGCAGTTTCCATGTATTCATAGGTGTTTTTAAATCAAGAGAGAAAGATGGATTACCAAGCGGTTTTATGTTGGATCAAAATCTGGCTGTGGATATGGGAAGGTGGCTTAGCGGTAGAGCACTTGCCTAGCATGCATGAAGACCTGGGTCCAATTCCTCAGTACCACGTACATAGAAAAAGCCAGAAGTGGTACTGTGGTTCAAGAGATAGAGAGCTAGCTTTGAACAAAAGAAGCTCAGGGATAGTGTCCAAGCCCTGAGTTCAAACCCCAGGACTGGCAGAAAACAATCTGCCTGTGGAAGAATCACAGAATTTCATTCATATTTACATAAATATTTCCAATGATGTAATTAATACTCTTCCCACCAGCAGAAAAATCTCTGTTCTCTTGGTTTTGGAATACATGTTCATTCTAATGGAACCCTCAATAATATTTCCAAAGCACTAAGTGCATTTTGCAGTCAAATTGTTCTCATTTCTTTCACAGAGCAAAGGAAATCTCACCAATTCTTTCCCCAAATCATAACCCTTGGTGTGCCGGTCTGGATGTGTCTCCACATACCACCCATTCAGTAGAAGAAGCAAACCCGGCTCTCAAGCTACCTGGTCTACTCCAGCCCTGGGCAAGTCAAAGTGCTTCTCCCTTTACTGGGGAGTAAGGCATAGAGTTGTGTGTGTGGGGGGGGGGTGGGTGTGTCTGTGTGAGAGAGAAGTGTGCATGTGTGTGTTCAAGACAGAAAGAGAGAGGTGAAGAAAGAGAGGCAAAGACAATGGGACAGAGATAGGAGAAAAACATGTTGAGACAAAGAGATATGCAGATGTGGAGACAGATAGAAGCACAGTGATAGAAAAAGACAGAAACAAAGACAGAGACAGGTTGTCAGGCATATACATGGTGTTTGGAGTCAGATGACAAATAAATTTTGCCTTTTTATCAGGCAGGATGCACTGTTCCTACATAGGCTGTGACAAACTATCCATCTCTTTCAGAGATTCCAAGGCAATCCCAAATGATTACACTTTTAAAATGAGAAGTGTGCTAAATCTTATAAATAATTCCTGGTTGTATAAAAGACCATATCAATAGAAGTTGATGATTTCTATTGTGCCTTGTACTGCCACAGAGAAAAAAAATAACTGTATGAATAGTCTTCATAATAAAATAATTCAGTGATATATCTGAATCTTTTTAAAATCTTACTTATTGTTATTGTAAAAGTGATGCTCAGAAGGGTTTTGGTAATCTAAGTCAGATAAAAAGTACATTTTGTATACAATGTCACCAATTTCTTCACTCTCTCCTTATTTTTCCCTCTCATTAGCAACCACTAGTGGTATCCTTCATTTTCAAAATACGGTTCTGTGAGTCTCTTTGGGAGAATAACTTCTCTGACCAGTGGGAAACTTAGCCTCTCTACAGAAGTTCTGATGCCTTATTAGCAAACTAATAGGCCTATGAGGAAAAATCTCTATTAAAGAAGTCTCCTGTGTTTGATGGCCAAAGGAAGCCACCTTATCATGAAACTCTTCCCCTGTACAGAGGCTCCATGGGGAGACTTGCTTGCCCAAGCTGCTTTAGCAAAAGCTTTTCACAGTAAGTAGGGAAGTCATGGTCAAAGATAATTGGTCTCTAGGAAATTGTAGCTAGGTGATAGAGTTCTTCTTTGACTGATTAATCCTTTGTTTTGGTATCAATAATCTTTGTAGCAGCTCAACCCTTTGTAGTAGCCACCGTTTGTAGTAGCAAAAAATTTATAATAGCCTCCTCCCTCACAGTAGCAACATCCGCAACTTTTTTATTGATATGAATGTTATGCTGTAATAATTTTTACTCTTGAAGTTGTGAATTGATTTGTAACCCTATATAAACCCTGGCCGTCCTAAAATAAAATGTGCATTGGTCCACTTGCCTCTGCATCCCTCGTGGCCTGACTACGGTTGCAGTTACCCTGGTCCAACAAGTGTCACGGCTGCATTTGTTCACTGTGTTCCCACCAATTCCAAACCTCCTGTTGGCCTTCCAAAGACAGATAAAATACCAATTAAGACAAAGGGAAATTAAAACAAAAAACAACAATGAAGGAAGAACAAACAGCAGCAAAAACAACCCCACTTCTTTCCCGTTCCTGGAGTTCCCTTCAATAAATATTATTTTATGCGATCTGTTACACATAGCTATTGCAACTATGTGATCCTCTCCAGAGAATATTCTTCTTTGTTCTCACTGTGTGTGAATAACTAGAGGTCTGCATACTTTATCATGTTCCAGTTACTTTTGTTCCCTTTACTACCCAGTGCAGTCACTGGTAGATTTACAGGCATATTCAGGTTACCAAAAATGAGGGAAATCATACAACCTATATTTATTTGGGTCTGACTTACTTCACTTAATATTATTTTCCCAAGTATTTCCATTTTCTTATGAATGGTGCAAAAATCATTTCTGATAAATTTGTAATATATATATATATATATATATATATATTTTTTTTTTTTCTTAGTCCCCTTTTCTGTGGAGGGTACATTTGGGCTGATTCTATATTATGGCTATGGTAAGCACTGCTTCAATGAATATGTTTGTACTGGTGGCTTTAGTGTGGCTTTAGTGTGCAATCAGATAAATGCCTAGAAGTTGGATTGCTAGGTCCTAAAGAAGCTCTATGTTTAGACTTTTTTTTTTTTTTTTGGCCAGTCCTGGGCCTTGGACTCAGGGCCTGAGCACTGTCCCTGGCTTCTTCTTGCTCAAGGCTAGCACTCTGCCACTTGAGCCACAGCGCCACTTCTGGCCATTTTCTGTATATGTGGTGCTGGGGAATCGAACCTAGGGCCTCATGTATAAGAGGCAAGCAATCTTGCCACTAGGCCATATCCCTAGCCATATGTTTAGACTTTTGAGGAACTTCTATCCTGCTTTCCAGAGTAGTTAACAAGTTTGCATTCCCATCAACAATATAGTTGTATTCCTTTCTGGCTACATCCCTTCCAGTATCTGGTATTGATAGTTTTCCTGATAACAACCATTCTAACTGATGTGATTGAGAATCTCAGTGTTTTTTAATTTGCATTACTTTCACGGCCAATTTGACCCTTCAGGTGTCATTGTTCAGTTGTAAGGAAGAGTGAAAAAACCTGTAGTCTATGCTCCCCCATAAGGCTGTTGACAGACAACATTTCCGAGAAGACCAAATGCCTAAGCAAACTCCTCCAGTTCTGCTCCCATAGAGGAACTTAGGATAGGAATTTCTCCAGCTGTGTTGTGATTTCTATAGCGGCCTCCTTGTTGTCACACACAGAAAGCCAAGTCCCCAATAGGTTTGTTTAGCTTTCTAAGAATATAATCTGCTTCCTTCAAACTTGTGGTATCTCTTAGGTTGCAGAAGGGTAAGTAGAGGCTCCTCAACTGCCAGCAACGTTGAAATGATAGGTATGAACATGACAGAGATTGCTAAACCGGTTATTTCCTGTTTTGACATTCATATTCAAGACCAGAAATAATCAATATTCTTAATTAGCTAGGGAGATACATGGTTCATTTAGGAGTAAAGAATTTTCTATCCTTAAATCAGGCTTCAAACATTTACCCAAAACAAAGCATACATGACAAAGTCAACCAGAGAAAAAGAAATAAAATGATCCTCTATTCCCCTGTGGTGACTGTTCTCCATCCGTGCTGCTAATCCATACCTGCTAATTCTGGATCTTAAGATTCATTGGAATGGAAAGATTTCAAATCAATCAACTGACATTGAGATTACAGTCAAAGCACAATTACATTTTTCCACGCATGGCTCTTTCTTTTAATATGTGTGTGTATATATATATATATATATATATATATATATATATATATATACACATATTAAAAGATATATATATATGACAATTCATATGCTTGTGTGCGCACCTGGTTTCACCCAATTGAAACCAAGTTGGTATATCTCATTCTGTGGAATACACAGGCATGAGCAAGTACTGGCACATTCTTTTATGGACAACAGAAGGCAAAGTGATGTTTTCCTCAGTTTTCTGACATGATATCTTTTTTATGTTACGCTAGGGCTTTCGGGTATGAACTCTGGCTATCCTGGCGCCCTCATTCTTGTAATCATCTTCATCCTTATACGATGACCACCCCACCCCGATCATGTCCTATAAAATCCTCATACATTGAAAATTCTACCCACTTACCTTAAATAAAATAGTAAATAGGATAGATACCTATGGGCAATTCAAAATTCTTTTCAGCTGTCATCAAATGATGATGTAAAATCCTCATGAGCAGAGCCTTCCTGCTTTTGTCTCACAGAAGAGTGAAGATATAAATATATCATGCACAAAACTTATATGTCATGGGGATACATAAAATAAAAAGAGAGGAAGAACAATGAAGCCAAATGAAATTTAGTGATATCAAAGGATATAATTAAACAAAATTGAATAGAATATCAAATGAAATAAGATGTATACCAACAGAGTAGAGAGATGGTGAAAAAATCAAGCTGAAGGGAGGAGGAGCAACAGAGCCCTAGCTAAGCTTGCTCCAACATCCCAGTTTTATCACTCCAGAGAAACTTTTACTCCCAGAAAGACAGTCCAAGTAAGTTATAACAGTATAGGCATTCTGACCAGAAAGGAAAAGTTGACTTTGCTGGCCTGAAAACACAGATTTGAGTGTCACACCATGCCACCGTGCCATTGCTGGCACCTGCCCAGCACCCAGCATTCTGTGCACCTAAAGCACACAATGGTAACCAGGAAGAAATCCTCTAGAGGGCGGCAGACATTCACAGATCTCAGGCTGAGCACAGATGGGTCTAGATCACAGAGAAAACATGAGTACCCCACAAAAGACATTCTCACTCACATCCACAGAGCAGCTTCTGGAAGATACCCTTCCCTCACTGTCAGAGTGAAGCACCATCTTTCACACTGGCACTGGCATAGACCCAGTCAGACAAGACTGGAAATAAGGCAGGCCAGGGGAAAGCGAGGACAAAGGGGTCATCTCTGAAAAGGACAAGAGTGACTGAACTGTGAGGGCCAGCTCAGCCCTGGAGAGCAACCTCCACCCAGGGAGGAGTATGATTCCTGGGCCTAGGCTCACAGACTCTGGTAAAAAACTCAGCCAGAGGTGCTGCGCCCACCCTGCCCCGCCCCACCAATGCTGTGGCTGCCAACTCTCCAGTAGCTGGTATTTCTAAAAGCAAACCAAAAGTGACGAGCAGGTACTGGTGGCACAGAACAATCAGGCAGGAGAGTAAACAGTTCCCAAGGCAGATAAATGGTCCCATTGCAGAGGTAGCCAAATTAAAACCAGCAAATGGAGCTAAATTCCACAGCCACCATGGCCCAGGAGAAGGCCCTGCCCAGTAGGGAAGAACCTCCCCTGGGACAAGCAACTCTCAGTCAGGTACACAAGGCTGGAGGCACTCCACCCTGCTGAGTCCAAAGCCTATTGAGAGCCAGGTGTTAAAGGCAGTGGGCCCCACAGCAGATGGGAGGAGTCACAATTCCTGAGACTGTTCAGAGTCCCCCATCTACTGAGGACACTGAAGTCCTACCTGCAAGCTGTGTGAAGCACAGATCCCCAGGATTTAACTAACAGAGAAGGAGGGTCAGAGCAGATCCACCCCCTGCAAACTGAAAGCATATCAAACCAGCCAAGCAGCAGGAAAATAGACTGTAGACCATCGCAAGGAAACCACACACTGGAGAGAGTCCACCCAAAATAGGAATACTCCATTGTTTTGAACCTTTTCTAAACTTTTTAATTTTTTATTTTCAAGTTTTCATTTTGGTTTTTGCTTTCTGTTTTTATTTGTTTGTTTCATTGTTTTTTTGTGGTAATTTTTTTGTGTTTTGTGTGTTTGATTTCCTGTTTTTTTTTCTTTGATTCTCTTTTCACATTTTCTTTCTTTAAAATTACTTTCCTTTGACTAACACCTTTGCTCTTTTCTTTTGACTCTCCATTGTCTATCATTTTAATCTCATTCTTTGTACGGATTCTACTCTTCTCCACCTTTCCACTTCCCTGAAACTAAACCAAAAACATCACCCTCCTTTCATTTTACTCTACTCTCTTCATGACCCCTAACTTACCCTCCTAAATTTACTTCCAGAAACTCCAGACTGCAATGACCACTGATTGTCATATAGAGGGTATCCCTGTTCAATCCAAGTGAATCAAAGGGGTTCATAGAGGAACCCCACCAGTCCCAAAAGAACTTAATATAAGTAAAAAAAATGCTCATAGGGTTATAACGGTAAATAAGTAACTACTGAATACAGTGCTAGTTATATTAAAATTGTATTCTTTGAGGACACCAAATCTGATTTTAAAGATGAAAAAGAGAGGGAAGGTATCTGTATATAATTGTGAACTTCTAAGATTTATACAACAGTGCTTGGTAAGGTCGGCTTTGGGTCTTAAATGGTGCTCACAGGTGCTTGTAGATTGCATTTTCCAATAAAAATAGGCAGAAAAAGCACAAGAAAGATGGAAAGCCAGGGAATCTCATCTCCCACGCAAAAAAAAACAGGAAGCAGAGCAGACAATCAAAGGCCTAGAAGAAAACCCTCAAAATGCTCTACACACTCTACTAAAAAATTTTAAATGAAAAGTTTCAATCAATACATAAATACATCCATAAAGTAATAGGGGATTTAAGGGCCTCCACAAATAGATAAATAAAATTCAAGAGTCTAATGAAAAAATAGCTACCCAGATAAAAGATTTGAGAGACAGCACTCTGAACCAAATTAAGGATGTAAATAAATCCATACAGGACCTAGGATAAAATTATAGTAAAGACATAGAAGCCATGAAGAAACACCAGTCAGAAGGAAAAGAGATTCAAAATCAAGTAGCTAGCCAATAGACCAGACTAGATGAAGCAGATGATCAAGTCTCAGAAACTGAAGATTTCCTAGAATCTATGGAGAAAAACAAAAAATACAAAACCAATCCAATTGTCAAAACAGATCACTCCAGGAGCTCCAAGATAAAACAGGAAGCCTAATTTAAGACTAGTAGGTATCGAGGAAAACCTAAAGAGAGAAGTCAATGGAACAGGCAACCTGTTTAATAGAAAATTATCTGAGAACTTCCCAAATATCCAGAAGGATGGGCCTATCAAGATACAAGACACTTTTCAAAACCCAAACAGACCAGACCAGAATAGGACATACCACTGACACATTGTGATCAAAACAGGATCAATAGAGACCAAGGAAATAATCCTTAAAGCAGTTATGGAGAAGAAAATAATCACATATAAAGGAAAAGCAATCAGAATTATCCTACTTCTCAGCAGAGACCATGAAAGCAAGGAGAGCCTGGAATGAGGTATGCTGAACCCTAAATAAAAATAACTATCAACCAAGAATACTGTACCCAGCTAAACTCTCATTCACAGCAAAGGTCAAATAAAAGTCTACCACAGTAAGGAAAAACTGAAACAACCTGCCGGGCCAGCCAGCAGGGAAACGGGAATCCTGACTGAGGGGCGGCGGGGATAAGGAAAAGGAAAAATAAGGCAAGAGAAAAAAGACAAGAGACAAAGATGGGGTATGGGAGGTCTGCAGCCGTAAGGTTGAACCTCAAGACTACAGCAACAGTTTATTCTCACTCCCAGCTTATATGCAGTTTTGGAACCAGGGAATAGCATAGAATTGTTAAAATTCCAGAACATAAAGAGGATTTGAAGTTTGCAACATTTGATTACAGTAGACACAGGACAAGGTTGATTAACATAGGAATCTACTCCATTGGACATAGCAAGGTGGGGACATAGCAAGGTGGGGACATAGCAAAGCAATTCCCGATAGTGGCTGTGAACAATTGTCCTTGCCTTTAGCATATCCTGGCGGTAACAGCACAGCCTGAGGTCAGGATGAGCTTAGCAGCTAGCTCGGCTCCTGACAATTCCCCTGTCTTTGTATTAAAAGAAGCGAACCCGCCTGTCTTAGGTGGGGTGGGTACCCCAGCCTGCCTTACCCGTCTTAGGGAACAACTTCAGAGCATTGCTGAAGCCCCATGTCTTAGGTCGGTTTAGGCTGGCACAGCCTCATACCCGTCTCTGGCTGCGGTTCCTCTCGGGGGAAATTCATTTACTTGGAGCTTGACCTCATGCAGCTGGCTGGCTAAACTCACGAAAGAGTTTTGCAATATGCGTACAATACAAGAAAGGCATAGGCAAGCCATCAGCAAAAGTATCCCTGGGCCGAGCAATGTCATTAGCAGCCCCTTAACGTTAGTTAAGGAAGGGACATACTGTTGAAGTTGTTCAAACAGTTCTTTTGCTGTTTCTGCCACTTTAAAGTCCAAAGGCGGAGCCTGTTCTAGTCCGGCTATTTGTCTATGGAGTTGAAAGAGATCTAAGGACAAGTTATTATGGTGCCAAATACCATTTAGATGTGCTACAACTTTTTCCCAAGGATAGCTCGACCCATTATACTTATGGAGGGTCACACAAATAAAGTCAAACCCAGCATGGCAGCGCACCCATGGCAAAGTTTGTAAGGCACGAATTTGTTCTCCCAGTGACAACACAGATTCATACAATGCTTCTAATTTTTGTTCTACCTTATCATCAATCCTGTCTTGAAAATGCAGGGCTTGCGTGGTATTATGAGCAAGCTGATTAACATAGTGAGCTGTCTGCACATTTTGTGTTAAAGCCACAGTAGCCACTGCAGCAGAAGCACCTAAGGAAATAAAGGCAACAATGCCTGCTATTAATAGCCCTACAAATTGTCTAGGGCGCATAAGCTCTTTTAAATGTTTTAACACTTGAATACCTGTTTCTTCAAACCAAGCTTCAGATAAGTTTACAGGAAGCATAACAAATGGTGGTTGCTTAATAATAATTACAGAATCAGTAAGACCATTATACAAGCAATTTGTAAAAGAACAGTTAGTGCAGGTAACATTGAAATACATGGCTCCTATAGAAATATTAAAAGGTCCATACATAATAGCATAAGGGGGTGTTACACAACTTATAATATTTTTTAAAGAAGTAGAAGTGGGCCAGGAGATATGATTCAGGGCAGCCACTAACATCCAGACATGGCGTTGAGGGCGTCCATTCATCCACCACAGACCTGGGTTCAACTTGTTGGTGAGATTAGCTCCAGACCAGTCCATCAGCTGAGAATTAGTTCCTGAAATATTGGTTTTAAAAGGGTGATCATGTCTACACTTTACGGGGTGCAGTTTTCCCGTGGATTCTACAATTTGAGAGGAGTTGATGCAGCGAGGTATCATGAAGGACGAGGTAGAATTGGCATGTACAGGAAAACCAGTAGGCAATGAAGTCATTTGTATATTATATACTTGACTATTATCAGGAATCCAAATTCTATGATTTATGGATTGCATTACAGTACAGTCTGGAATATAACTGTTGGAGTCAGTTGTAAAGCATAAAGGGGCTCCAATGCCAGAAGCTGCAAAATCTCCCATCTTAACGTTCTGGACAAAAGGGTCTGGAGCTGTACCGTACGCTGATCTGTTGACATGGACGAACACCTCAGCTCCCTCCCAGGTCGCAGGGTACACATCGGTGGATCTGGCACATAAGCCCAGTTGGTCAGCGCTTGTACCATTCTGATGAGTTTCCACAATCCGAACACAACGCTCAGGTAGCCAGCGGGCATCATTTTCATCCTGTGAAAAAACACAGACATGTCCTCGACCCCATGTCAATACTGGATCGGGCCCGTGCCAAGCACTTGTTAAAGGATCTTTCCACTTAACTTGGACAAAAGCTCTTTGCTCTCTCTTTTCCCAGAACCGCTGTGCTGCAGAGTGGCCATTGCAGTCCAAATTTAAAAAATTTAGTATGAATAAAGTATGAGAAAGTATACTTACAGGAGAGAAGGGGTATAGTTCCCCCCCTTTTAATTTAGAAATTTGGTGTTTTAACAACCCGTTGGCCCGTTCGACAATTCCTTGACCATGAGGATTATAGGGAATTCCTGTAGAGTGAACAATTTGGTAAGATTTGCAAAAAGTTTGAAAAGCTCGTCCAACATATCCCGGACCATTATCAGTTTTAATTTGTTTAGGAAGTCCCATAGTGGCAGAGCAGCATAAGGCATGGGAGATATAATATTGCCAGCTATCCCGCTAAGAGGAGTAGCCATAATAAAATTAGAGTGTCTATTGTAACATGGACAAAACAGAGCCGTCCAAAAGAGGGGATGTGGGTAACATCCATTTGCCACACATGGTTGGCCACTAAGCCTCGAGGGTTAATGCCATTGGAGGGCACAGGCAGGAAGGTAGCAGAGTTGGGACAAGTTTTTACAATTTGACGAGCTGCCTCACGAGTAATATGAAATTGCTGATGTCAGGCATGACTGTATTCATGGTGGGCACCATGTGATTGCTTTG